>NW_007246976.1:937536-1095143 GCF_000164805.1 Carlito syrichta
GCCGCCGCCGCCGCTCTGAGCCCAGCCCCGCGCCTCCTCTCCGCGCCGTTTATCTTGCTCGGATTCACCTTCAAGAGATTTCCGGACCCATCAACCAGCCGCCGCCACCGACGGGGGAGTCTTTTACATCATGATCTCTGAGTAGGTTATTATGAAGAAGACTCGCCTGTTGGGACAGCGCTTTCTACCCAATCAGGTTAACGTTTTAATTAATAGGATTAAAACGGTAACAAACAATCGCAGGCGCTCTCTGGCCGCGAGTCTGAATAGTTTCATTTCCCAGGTCTGGAGACAGGCAGCAGCGAGAGCTTTATAAAAGGCGCCTGCTCCATTATTCTGCCTGCCATCTGTATACACAGCTTAGCGCATATGTTTGCAAGGCGCTGGGTCCTGTTAGTAACCCAACAACTGCCTTTAGCTTGACATGTGTGGCGACTTTCACTCGTCAATGAGCACACTAAAAGCCCTACTTAGCGTGGAGGATGTTCTTTGCTCCTTCAGCAAACTGTAGATCGGCGGCGAAGCCTGGGAGTCCCGTGGAAAGCAGACGCCCCCACCCACCGCATCCCATCCCCACCCCCACTGCCCTGGCCGCGCCACTGCTGTCTCGGCTTGTGCTGAATTACCCTTCCGGGCGAGAATTGTGCTCCGCTCTGGTTCGTGGGATGCCTCTGGTCGGGGCTTGGAGATGGGACTTTCTAGGAGAGGGTCCCAGCTGGTCTGGCCAAAATTCACTGTAGATGTTCAGCTAGTGAAATAGGGAGACACACACACACACACACACACACACACACAGAGAGAGAGAGAGAGAGAGAGAGAGAGAGAGAGAGAGAGAGAGAGAATGAGAATGAGAATACGAGTGTTAGTTGATTATGCAGCCCATTTCATTTTTAAAAGAGGGTAGGGTGGGGGAGTACTTTTGCAGTGGTCTCCAAATAACTGTAACAGTGATGGTGATTAAGATGCACCCAGTTTCCTAAACAGGAAGACCCTGGTTTCTCAAACTTGCCTCAGGATTCCTACCCAGTTGTTTAAAAAGAGTCAACTTCACCGGGTGTCCAAGCCTCTCACACACCAGTGGGGGCATTTGTGCATATTTATTTACCCAGAAGCCATCCCTGGATATCTGAATCTGCCTCGATTGTTCTTGGAGGGTTATTGAAGAGAGAACTGTGAAAACAAGCGCTCCTCTCCGGATGGGAAATGGTACACCCGGTCCTCTCGCTCCTGACTTCAGTCTCTGGTACACATGGTATTTAGCAGCTGGTTTTCATTCTTATGACATAAGTAAAAACAATATTTCCCAACACCCCCAATAACTCTTTCTTATGTGGCAGAATTACTGAAGACTATGCAATTTTTGGTTTCTCTGGTTTCATTAAAAACCTTTTAATTGTGGCTTTCAGAGTTGGCCCCAGGTGTTAGACTCTTTTCATTACATTTTGCTCTAATGTGATGAAATTCTAATTCTCTCCTTACCATATGGTTAAATTTCCCCACTGAGAATTAGTTGAAAAAGGAGAAATAATCTATTAATCTCTGTAATAGATTCACAAATGAGGTTCGCCACAGAACCTGTTTTTGAATGGTAATATCAGAACAGTTGGGCGCCTTATTTCATAAAGGAAGGGTGAGGGCAACACAGAAATGTCTGCATTTTCACCTGGAAACGATGAAAAGGGGCTCAGCAGTATCTTTCCAAAATAATTGCCCGAGATCCATTCTCCAGAGGCCAGAAATACTACTGCAGTCGTCGGTTACCTACGCGCCGCGCCTTTGGATATACTGGAACCCAGAGACTGAGAAAGATCCGGCGGGCTGCGGGAGGTCCTGGTGCCTGCGGTCCAGGCGGGGGTTCTGAAGGCTTGAGCCGGCCCACGTGTCTCGCTGGAGACCCCTAGGCTTGTTGACGCGCAGGGCGTCCCCTTCTCACCGCTCCCCTCCCACCTTTCCTCCCCTGGCGCTCGCAGCTGTTAACCTCTCCCTTTAGGAAGCTAAAGACATGCCAGTGTCATTGTTTTTCAATTAGCAGCTTTGTTTTCACAGGGATCATAAACAAAGGTTCTCTATAAACACAGGTGGGGCGTGTATGCCTGACTCTAACTTGTTAAAGACCTTGGATCCCTTACAGGAGGTCGAAGGCTGACACGGTCGTGGCTCTGGGCAGAGTGGGTGTCACATATTCCCAGATGTCTGACTTAGTTTCCCAGCTAGCGTGCCTTCTTTGTGGGCCAGCTACTGGATTCCTCCCGGCCCGAAGTGAGCACCTGCAGGGCGAAGTATGACCATGCCTGGGGCCGATGGGAGTGCCGTCTTAGCTGCGGATACCGTGCGGGGCTGTGGTCGGCGGCGCTGGGATGGCAGGGCAGAAACGACGCCGGGGATCGCAAAGGCCCTGCCTGCCCAGCTAGACCCGGGACCCTCTTAGGACACAGGTCTTTCGCCTGTATCAGATACCCCGCAGCGCTCCCCGGGGAGGGCCCCACCTCCATGACCTCCTCACCAACTCCCTACTCTCTCTGGCCATCCAGACTTCTGGAACAAACTCTTGCGTAACTTTACTTTAAGCCGTAGATGCCGAAAGCCTCTTTCTTTTGTAATTCAAGAAAATCCCCTCACTCTCCCCGGAGGAAGAGGCTGCTTAACCGTCGCTGGAAACTTTGCTTGGGGAAGCGGCCGAAGAATTTATAGAGGCTCTAAATGCGGGCCTTATAACAACCGTCGGGGAATGGTCTTTGAGGTTTATGCACTCGTAAACTTTTGCTGATTGCTTCTGGGAAGTTGTCAGGCACTTAACGCTGCATTTATCTTACAGGGTAATGAAAACACATCTGCCGGGTGTCTCGTTACTGGGTTTAATCGTCGCCAGCCCTAAGTCACGGCCTCCGCTCCCTCTCCTCCCTTGGGTGGGATCCCGCCGCCTGGTTTCGGCCCGGCGGAGGGGTGACGTCAGCCTTCCACACAGTGCCCCCTGGCCGCAGGAGCTCGGGGAATCTGTGAGCTCGAACTTTGTTCCGCCAAGAAGCTGGGCAAGGGCCCGGCTTCTGATGTCCCTGGCGCATTGGAAAGGTCGCAAAGGGAGAGTCAGCCCGAGCGCCTCCCGGTCGCACGGACGGAACAGGTGGGCAGTCAGACCCTGGCGAAATCTCCTGACGCACGGATGACCCTTTAGAATGAAGTCACGGAAGAGAAATCCTCTGACTGCAGTTTCAGAGAGGGTCGCTGTGAGTTGCCAAAGCAGCAGGGAGGCAGGAGAGGCAGGAGACTGTTTCCTCTGCTCGCAGCGGGAGTGCAGGGCCCGCTCGGGCCGCTCCGCGGGCCCAGCGGACGGTGGGCGCCGTCCGGGAACGTCCAGGCGGGCGCCCCTGGCTCTGGGCTGGTTTGGCTGAGCGAGGCCCGTTGGCCAGCTCGTCGGGCAAGGGAGCATTCTCGGCCGAGTGTTGGATACCAGATTATACACGCCAGAGCATAATGCGTAAAGATGAATGCAGTTTTGCTACCGCGGGAAGAAACCTACCTGTGGCTTGGAAAGAATTCTAAAACGTTCAGCAGACAGCACCGCATTGAAAGGAGAGCAATGGGCGTCTTCAATGCGGTCCTCTTGCTAAATGTTTCAGAATTAGGGCATGGAGCTTCAGAACAAACTAGCTTCTAGGGCCTATTTAAGTTTCTCGGTGACCATCTCCATATTTGCTTGAAATGTGAGATAGGAACGCAAAGAAAACCAGAACGGAATACAATCGGTCTTAAAGAGCCAAGCCAGGACTCCCTCTGTGTTGTTTCTAGGGTCCTGATAAAGTTTGTCACCTATCTAGATTAAAAAGTTAGAAGTCCGTATTTGAGTAGTTGTGTGTGCTTTCCGAGAGGGAAAATGTCGTGTTTTAGTTTATCTATTTCAGAACGTTTTCAAAAGTAAAAACAAAGTTTGGCCCAAAATGACAACTTTCGCTTGGGGGCAGCTCTGGAACAAGCGAGCTCCCCGAGAGCCGTGGGAACTCTCTCCCAGCCACGCTTCCCCCGCCCAGAAGGCGCCCACCCGGGCTATCGCTTCCGGTCGCCACCGCGGAGACCCCAGCTGGACGCTCTCCCGGAAACCGCCTGGGGTGGGGGTGCGGCCCCAGGACCCTCCACGGCCGAGTCCGACGCGTAGAAGCGGGGCGCGACCCCAGCGCTCCAAGGCCCAGCGAGCTCCCCTGGCCGCCCTCCAGGCCCCGGGCACGTTGACCTTGAAGTTGCATTTGCCCCGCCCACTCGGTGCTGCCGGGTGGCGCCTGGGTCAAGCGGAAAACTGCGCGGACGAGGCGGCTCCGGGTGGGGTTCCCCATCCTGCACCCCCGCTGAACTCGGGAGCACGGGGTTCGCTGGGTGGACCCAAGCCCATCAAGCCCCCGAGGTCGAGCCTTTCGGCCTCGTTTTGTCGTCTGTACTTTTCTCGCCCTCTTCGTGACCTCCTATAAAACGCCCTGCAGAGAGTCGCTGTGGGTCCACGTGTGTCCAGAAACTGTCGGGACTGATGGGGGGGGGGACCTCGAGGGTGCAGGGCCCGGGAGACTAGCGCGAGCTGGAACATTCCTGGCCGTGCGCCAACGACCCCAGCTGTATTAATATTGCTCTTGGCGCTTCCAAAAACTCGACTGTGGGAAAGTTGCAACTTGTTCAAAGAAACTTCTTTCGAGAAGATCTCCCTTTTCTGTATCTGTCTTACAGGAAAGAGGTTGATGCTCACTATTGTTTGGCGACGAGCTAGCCTACTTTTGAAGAGACATTGAAGAGACACTCTCAGACCCCGCGAAGCCGCTTTTCCAGCGCGACGTGGACACACAGGTCCCCGCGAGGGGCTCACCTGACTCCCACGTGGTCTTTCCCGACTTTGGCGACTTTGAACGGGGGGGGGGGGGGGGGAGGAGTGTTGGGAGTGCGGCGTGCGAGTAACTTGGCGCCTGCCTATCGCTGCTGAAACCCCAGAGAACACTGGGTCATGAGGTTAGAAGCAGAGGGAAACTAGGGAAAAGAGTTTATGGACAGTCGTTACCGCCTTGGCTGCTTGGGACACACTTCTGCATTCCGTTGTCCTCTCTAGGGGCTGTTATAACATGTGTATTAAATATGTGTCCCCCTGGAATCTTACCTTCATAGAACGTTCATAGGCATATTCGAATTTTTTTAAATATTAAAACGGTTGGAACAAAAATGGTGAGCACTTTTAGGGCTTGCTTCGTGTGCAAGAACCAAGGAGAGAAATACATTCAGCTCGGCTTTAGGAGCTTTAGCTCTGCGATTTAAAACCCACAGCGCCATCTCCTGGCAATAAAGAGAATATAGAGGTGGATGACGATACCTAAATGCTGAACATGAAATACTCAAATGAGAGAGACACGTTTTTTTAACCCCTCAAACATTATTTCAGTCATAGGTTGACTATGACTACAAAACATGATCTGTACATTTATGAGCATTAGAAGTTGTCAGACACAATCCTAGAAGCTAATTATTTGTGAATAGATTTTATAATTACTCACACATAGATTATGTAGATACAGATATAATTATGCTGGGAATTTATGAGGACTATGACTAATTTATCATAAATGCATAGCTTTATGGAGAAATTAAACCACAGGTTAGTTTCTAAACCAGGATATGTACTCATTTTATGCAAAGGATAATATCTTTTTAGTGCTCTCAAGAACTCATGGACTAATGAACAATCAAAAGTTCTAAGTATGAGTATTTTTAGTAAAAGCATTTTTTTTTCTAGATGGGGATCTTGCTGTTGCCCAGGCTGGTCATGAACTCCTGGCCTCACGTGATCCTTCTGCCTCTGCCTCCCAAAGTGTCAGGGTTACAGGCATGAGCCACTGTGTCCGGCCAAAGCAGCTCTCTGTTACTTTTTGTGGATGGTTATTATATATTATAGAAAGGAGAATAATGGGGAATGATGATGCATGATATAATAAAACATAAATTCTCCTAGTTCCTCATTGCATTTTACTAATCAACATTAGTAAATACTTTTAGCCCCGTTTTGTCTCAATAACCCTTCACTTTCTTTATCTAACAGTTGTGTCATTATGCAATCTTACAGAATGTCTTCTACAGGCTTTCTGATCCTGAAGTATCATGTAAGTCTAAATTATTTTTCAAAAGTTTAGTGCACATAATAGAATCATCAATGGCTAATACTTTTGTGAATTAACATGTTTGTGAAGTGTATTTTTGCAAGCTTTGCTCCCTTTTATAAGTAAGATTGAAACACGGTAAAACTTAGACATGATATCCCTATTAAAAACATTTTTCATCTGTGATTGTATACACAGGCCAGCTGCTTAAAACACAAGTAGATATGATTTTTGTAGTGTACAAAATATTATGAATATCCTTCAAAAAATATTGTAGATCAAACAGAAAAATGCAAACTTCACTTCAGTTGAAAGATTAAATTTTTTAATTAATTAAAATGAAGATCTACTAAGCCAAATATTTGGACTAATTTATCCTGTCAACGATAGAGTTCCTGTTTGAAAGAAACTTGACTATGTATAGGAGAAACTAGATAAACAGATGGTTAGCTAGAGAGCTTTTCAGTTAAGTTGTGAAATGATTTAACATGGATAGGTTTGACATCTTCCCAAACATTTTTGATGTGGTCATTTGATCTTTTATAGCAATTCAGTATTGTTGCATATAATCATTTTAAGTTATGTTCAAGAAACATTCACCTTGGCTTTTCTATTAATGTATTTGGCTAAAAACTGTGCTGATTGACTTGTCCATTTGGAAAAAGACAAATACACCTACATATGTGTATATAATAATAATCCCGCGCCTTTGGGAGGCTGAGGTGAGTGGATTGCCTGAGCCTGCGGGTTCGAGACCCGCCTGGGCTGCGAGACCTCATCTCTACAATAAATCAAAATGAGCCAGGTGTGGTAGTGCTTGCCTGTAGTTCCAGCTACTTGGAAGGCTGAGACGGAAGGATCGCCGGAGCCCAGCAGGCCGAGGCTGCGGTGGCCGGGAGCGGCCACTGCACTCCAGTCTGGGCGACAGAGTGAGACTCCAACTCAGAAAAAAAAAAAAAAGTGTATATATACATGTATACATGTATGTGTGTGCTATATTTACACAATGATAGACAAGCGTTACTAGAAGGAAATCAACAGCTGCAAGGCAGACAAGTAACATTCCTATGATAAAATGTTTCATTCAACTTCCTGAAGGTTTTCATCATTTGCTTACAGTGGTGCTGGCGGACAAACCAGGCTGTCGATTGGAGTACAGAGTACACATGGAGAATGGCCATTGCTATGTGGGTGGCATGGAGACATTACAGCTAATCTCAAAAGCAATTTAAGAACCTCCTGAGCCTTAGTAGTTCTGAAAAGTAATCCCCCATGGCCTCCATGAATGAGAAATTGAGATTTTTTTCTCAGAAAGATTGTTTGCAGTCCATGTACTTAAATATTTCTTCTTCTTTGGATTGCTTCTTATATTTTCAAGAACAATGCTTATGGGGGAAAAAGGGGGTATGTGGGGAGAAAGAAAAGACGGAAGGTAGGCAGGCAGAGGAAAGGTAGTTATGTAGATTTGAGGTCAAATAATGCATTCAGTGCATTTCGTGAATGTGGTAAGTACTCGTCTTATAAAAGTGTATTTCGTGAATGTGGTAAGTACTTGTCTTATAAAGTACAGTCTGCTTTCCTTTTATAAAGAAGTTATATAAAAGAAGTTTATGAATTATGGTGTTTACGAATTTCCAAACCTGAATGCACTTCTCCGTGAATTACTTTAAAAGGTAAGAGTAGGTATTGTAGAATTAGCAGATCCTCAGCGAGTAAATTTCCTTGATTCTACTTAGCTTCAGGAGGAAAATGGATCCATTAATCATACCTTTGCTGACTGCTTCAGGGTAGTAGTCAAATGAGACTAGGGGGAAGCATTTTGTAAACACTAAAATGATATAGGAATTTATTAATGTTATCACTGTTTTATGCTTCTTTGTTTCACCTAAACCAGTTCGGTCACCTTTCCTTATCATTGTTGGTTTGTAATTGACTTACTTTTTCTATCACAACTTTTAGGTATTGGCCGATTTTAGAGCATGTTCCTTTGCATGGGCCATGTTTGAAGGTCCTGGGAGCAGAAGCTATAACTGTTTTGACATGTTACGTTCCCACACGCTCAGTGCACATGCCCGCCACTTCCTCGCCCCCTCTGCTGTGAAAATCCTGACTGCCCCTCTTGTGGAGTGCTTGCTCTCTCCTGCTGTCTTTAGGAATGAATTTGTCTCTAGTCTGTTACAAAGTGGTCACAATAGTGTGAATTGACTAAGCTGACTGGTATGTAGATAAATAAATGATCCTGTCGCCAGCTCAAAGTCAGTTTTTTATCTGGAAGTCCTACTGTGCTTCCTCCTTTCCAGGAATCTATTATAACGCGTCCAAATGTGTGGAACACACTTTTCAGCTTGGTGACACTTGTTAAATCAATGATCACATCATTTCCTTTCTTCCTTCTAGATCATTACTATAAAAGCTTTGTGAATCCAGATCTATCACCAAGCTTTCTGTGATATTTGTTTCTTCTTCCCTATGACTGGCTGCATCAATGCTATTATCATGTCCATTGTTGATGGTCCATCAGGCAGTTTTCAATTCAGATGACAGTGTTCATCTTGAAAAAGTCAATTTGAATTAATTTTTAAAGAAATATTCATAGAGACAAATTATGTTAAAGGTCTGTATTTATTACACATCTTGCCTTCCCTCACCCACTAATTTAGGTTTTGTTTATTTTTTTTAAATCAGAAAAGGTAATGAGATTTGTCTGAATTATTTTTTTCTTTTTAACCTCAGCTATTTATTGACCTAGGTTTTGTTATTCTGCAAGTGTTTGAAGATAATTTCTACTTGAATTTTGTTTTATTATTTTACTAGTATCAAAGTTAAATCAGTTCGATGTGGATTGAGAATTGCTTTTAAAGTAATGAAACCATAACATTACTATTTTTATGGAGACAGTTTTTATGGACTTAGAGTAGAAAGCCTTTCCTAAGCAAGATAAAATCCAAAGAGTTGCACAGGAAACAGTTGACAAATTTAGGTACACACACACAAAAGTTCACTTTTTTAAAGAAAAAAAGATGATAAACAAAGCCTAAAGACAAATAAGCGACTGAGAAAAAAATCACATCAAGCATACAAAGAAGTGCAAAACAACAAAAAGCGATCTAATAGAAAAAGAATTTAATCTGGTAATTAGCAGAAGAAATATAAATGCCCACAAAATGATATACAAAAGATGTTCAGGATCATTAATAACAAGAAAATATAATTAAAACACTTAAAAATGGAAACTAAATTAAAATATATAAAGTAATTTGCAGAATTGTAAGAAAAATGGTTGTAGTAAAAAATGATTCAAAAATGAAGTTTATTTGAAATCTAACACCTAAGAATTCATCCTATAGAAATAATATCATGACTGTATACATATATATATATATGAATTTTCTTAAAAGGCAGAAAACATGAAACAATCTAAATGTTCTTCAATAAGCAAATTATTAAATAAATTATTATGCCTCCATTCTATAAAAAGCTTGTATAAAAAGTAAATGTGATAGATCTATATCTACACTGACCTGGAAAACCATTTCTGATACATAATTAAGTTGAAAAGCAAGCTGTAGAACATAACATGGTCATATTTGGGTATTGTTGTTTTTTTTTAAGTGTGTGTTGCTTTCCGAAGTTCATGATGTTGAAACGAGGATGTGGTGGATCCTCTAGGGAGAAATTGTAAATTTTTCTGGGTCTTGCAGTGGCAGTCATGATCAACTGTGCTGACCACACTAGAGCCAGAAACCTGGATCTCATCTCTCAAGAGGATCAAGATGAAGTCAAACAGACTTCCCACCGCTGGTTTGGGTGCCACGCAGATGGCCACATTAAGGAAAGTAAATCAGAGCACAGCAAAAAGGTAACCTCCAACTGTGGCAATTCCACAATGAAAGTAATATGTTGAGAAAAGGTGGTGTGTTTCTTTATTTTGAGGATAACGTGGTGGTCATTGTAAAGCATAAAGGCCAGACGAAAGGTTCTGCCATCCCAGGACCAGTTGTAAAACAGACAGCCCCTTAAAAATTATTTGCCACCAGCCCTTCTCCCATTCCAATTTTTGTGAATGAATACATGCTGGAAAAAATCTGAAAAAATCTGAAAGTGCACTGAAGAGTTAACTCTAGTTTCCTCTGGGAACTGGAGTTGGAGAATCAAGGATGGGATTTTCAATAAATTACTGTAAATTACTGTAATGGAGAGATTATGGATAGGATATTTACTGGCTGTTTTGTGTGCTTTTTTTTTACAATTAAAAAAGCTTAAAAATAAAAGATGAAATAAAAGTGTTAATATTTCTCCCTAGGCCTTTTGCATCATTAGTTATTCTCTTCTCCATTTAAAAATATTGACAGTAGTTTCCATAATTTTATAAACAGTTGCCATAATTTTACCCCCCCAAATTTCATTGCCTAAAACCATTTTCTTTCATGCTATTTGGGTAAAGACTGTGCTTTAAAGTAATAATGATGTTTACATTCCTGCCCTTCTTTATAATTAAATTTTTTAATAAAATTTATGACATCAAAAATGCAAGGAGATCATATTTCAAAATTAGCAACTTTATTGAATTTCAATAGAGCAGCTCAGTTTTACCTTGTAAGCTAAATTGTTATGTTTAGTGTTAACATAATCACAAAACTGTTTTTTGTGTTTTTGTTTTAATAAGAGAGCAAGTGTAGATTTTTGTAGAGCAAGAATTCTCACTCTTAGCTTTGACAAAAGGATTTTGGCATGTTATTTTGACCCTTTTGATCTCTTTAGTGTGTTTGTGCTATCATGAGCTCATCCTATCTCCTGGTTCAAAAGCGAAAGAACAATGGTTTTTGCCTTCGAGGTTACTAAAATTCACACTTTAATCTTTCAGGGACTGTTATTTTCCAGTCACACTCAGATGTCTGATTGTCAGCTTTATATCTCAAAAAGCATTCCCTGCAATTCAGATACAGTAAAGTATCTAGCTCCAGCTAGCCTCTGTGTGCTATATAACTTTTATAGTCATTATAAAAAATAATTTATTGAAAAAACTTAAACCTTTTCCAACTCAGGTGACTTTTGATTTAAATGTCTGTGATCCTGGTTATGGTAATCAGTTATAGTAGATTTTTTTTTCTGAATTAAGTTTGCTGTTTAGATTACAAAGTTTAGAAAATATAAAAGTAACATCATCTCAAAGATAGCCGGTTAGAAAAATTGGAACGTCTATAGTCCATGGCTTAGCATTACTTGCTTTAGGTTCACATTTAATACAAGGCCTAGAGAAATTTCCTAATCTTTGTGTCATATTTTTCCTCTTCTATATATTTTTACTTTATTTGAGCTGCTACATAGTAAAGTGCAAAGTATAGTAAGCCTCACTCTGCTATGATTATTTATTAGAAACACTTTGTTAGGTGAAATTATGAGAAGCAACTTAAGCTATTAATAGTAATATTAGGCATTCAGAATAACAATTACTTATTAAAAGATTTTTAGGAGGTTATTTAAAGGTGATGGCACAGGCAACAAATCTCTGTGAATGCATACCTGCTTAACCTCTAAAGACATAAACTTTCGATATATTGTGATCTGAATTTGAAGGAGCTGCACTGACAGTGTTATTTCCTATGCACATGGATATAGCTGACAAGATCAATGTGTCCCCTGCAACCCTCAGACACTGTGGTCAGGAATTGCATCTCGTGCTTGCAAGGTGTGTTTCACTACCTGTGGGGTGCTTTGTTACCTAGACTTTGGGCATTAAAATAAAATCACTCCTTGCTCAAATGCAAATGCAAATAGCAGCAAGCTATTTTTATATTTGCCAACTGAGCTATTCTGACTGGACTGTGGTCAAAGCAATTAAGTCATCTTTCATCTGTGGGTAGTTTGATGTGCCAAGACCCAGAAATATCATTTGTGTTGATCATGCTACCATTTAAAAAAAGCAATTTGCATACTACTTAAGCTCAGAGCAACTCTTCGCTTTTTTTTTTTTTTGTATTATCAATCTCCCTATATTTTCTAGTTACTGCTGCTGATGTTATAGCTTTTTTTTCCTTTTAAATGCATGGTCTTACTTTAAGAAATGTAATAGACATTGTGATGCAGAAATAAACATTTTGAAAACAGTCTCAGACTAAAGTGAAGAGGAAAGCTTTTCCCCTTGTTTGACGACTATAGACCCATTTAAGCCATGATGACACTATTGTTATCTATAGCAGTTTTAAAATCAATCTCTTCTCTCTACTTCAAAGGATAACAAAAGAGCAAAACTTCTTTAAGGAGAGGCTTGAAGAGTTCTGAAAACTGCTAACTTACTTAATAGGCTAAGATAATTGTGTGGAGAAAAGGAATCTTCCAAATTAAAAGAAACTTCAAATGAGAAAATGTATTACACAGGCTTACAGATGGCGATGAATCTTAGCATTGATTCTTAGTGAATGTGACTCATAACAGAGGTGACAGTTTGTACAGAGGTAGGTTTGGGAGGTAAAAGAAAAAGCAGAGTGCTCCAATGAGAATTTCTGCAGTCTATTTTTGAAGAATAACAGTCCTGCAAGGTGAAACTGCTTCAGATCTCATTGTCAGGATAAAATGTGATGCTTCATCTTGATAAGAGTTAGCAGAGAGTTTCAAACTCACCTGAAGAAGAAGAATCAGGAAAGCTCCTGCCTTTATGAAACATGTCAGAGTAATTTTGTAACCTAAATTAAGGTAAGTGGTGACAAAACCTATTTAAACATTCCTGTGATGCATCTATCTGTGCTAACTTGATTCAGTTCAGTGCAGTAAAATTCAACTCAATTTGATGGAGAGCAATGCAGCAAATATTCAATGGTTATCTACAGGGCTACTATCTTCCTTTACGTCTTGATTCTTATATTTCCTTTGGAAACAGATGTCAAATGAATTTTTATTTGTGAACTCTGTTGTTTTTAAATAACAACATCCAAATTTTGAATGAGGTTTGCTCATTGTTGGGAAGCTCCAGATGCTACGGGGGAGAAGAGGTGTTGTGTAATCCAACGGAAGCTATTACTGCTGGAGCTGTTATAGGAGGTCAATACTGCCCTAGATGGTGCCACTGCCACCTAGTGGTAATCACGTACCAGACTTTGCAGACACGGCTCTGCGTGCCGGTATGGGCACGCACGTGCACACACATGCACACACACACAAACACACACTGTCTCCAGTTAATTCAACATAATTTCAATAGCAGTAACCATTATGCTAGATATAAATTTTCTACTAGTGATTGAGTACAGCAGCATATACTTTTTTCTTTACTTTAAAAAGGACACCTTTTATCACAATTTCCCATTCTTCCTAAGTTTTTATGCATTCCATTCCCTTTATAATTGCATATAGAGCTTACTTTAGAAAGGAGATAGAAAATAATCATAGACTGCTAAGCTTGTAAATTTATTTGGAGGTTACTGAGGCACTTATTGCAAAATGGGTCATTAAATAGACAAACAGATACTTCTTAAAATCTCATTTTATAATACAAAAATAGATTTTATGGATTTTCCATGTGCTTAAATGCATAACATAATTTCAACACTTCACATCGTTGTAATTATTTAAGATTTTTATGGGTGACTGGTGAATACCCTTATAGATCTTAGCTTTCTCTCCTTCACTGGTTTTTTTAAAACACATCTGTAGACACATTTGACATTTCATACTCATATTCAGGTTTCATTTTATTTTCAGGGAGATTTTACTTTATTTTGTGACTGTGAATAATTACACACTTTGTCTTATGTCTTAAAGGGGAAAAATATTTGCAGTCATACTCTATAAGCCTGTACAGGAACACAGATTTCTTCATTCTAGACGAGCAGGTGAAATAAGTAAGGGACGGCCATCTTCTGAAACAGATTCAAACATCATGTTCAAGGGATACAAAGAAAATAAAGTGTATAGCTGGCTAAACCTAGCATTTTTCTGAATTTCTACCATAAACGTTAAGAAGTCATGATTTCAGGTTTCTCAATAATTAAATTGTGTGATCTTTGACAAGTTTTTAAACCTCGCTGATCTTCAGTTTCTTAATTTATAAAATGAGTATGGTATTTTTCTACCTGTGAAATTAACATTGTCAACTTGACAGGGATAACTGGAATGCTCTGGAAAGTGTTATCATTGGTTATTACTCCTCCCTAGGTGTGTCAGAATCTCTGAGTGAATGGATACTGGATTGCATGTTTTACAAAAATCCTCCAAAGTATCTCACCTCTCCTCAAACAGTGTTTAACATTTTTTTTAAATTCCCTATTTCTAATATTTTTCTCTATGGTTTAACATAGTTTTGAACAGAAAATTGGGAAGAATAATATCCCTGTGAGGCTTTTCTCACTCATAAAGAGAGAGAATAGCCATTTTGATTCTTCAAGTCCCTAGGTGTATTAAGGTGGTGGTTTTGTGTCTTACAGTGATATTCAACTCTTAAATATCTTTTATTCCCTTGTGTTATATTTGATTTTTCCCATATTGTTCTTTTCATTATTTTTTACTTTAAAATTTGATTTACCCCACTTCAGTTTACCTTAGGTCATTTGCCCCTTTGCAAAAAATAAATGAAAACTTAAAGAAAATGCATTTATCCATATTTTCAGCTCTTTCAGAAACTCCAACATACTCTAGGTAAATTGTTTTCAAATATCTTATTTTTTAATTTATATTTTCCTTAAGTTATGTGAAACATGGCAGCAAAATCAGCATTTTAAAAATTCCATTTTGAATAGTTTTTATTTAAGCAACTAGCAAGAAAAACACTGGATATTGAGTACAGAAGATTTAAGTACATAATTAGCCAAAATGTTGATTAGTATTCAAGTGATAAACAGAGCACATCAGATAAGAATTTGCGAGAGTAGTTTTGTCTTGTTTTTAACACCTCTGGGTTAGGGGTGCATAATCATAAAAGACATTAAGGGTTAGGTTAAAAAGCATAAATTATTTTTGTTTCAAAATTATTATTTTTGTGGCAACTGCTTGGTGTCCATTAGTTGTTTCCTGACCTCTTTCTCTTTTGTTTTTGTTTTTTTTTTTGAGTTGGAGTCTCACTCTGTCGCCCAGACTGGAGTGCAGTGGCCGCTCCCGGCGACCGCAGCCTCGACCTGCTGGGCTCCAGCGATCCTTCCGCCTTAGCCTTCCGAGTAGCCGGAGTTACAGGCATGTGCTACCACGCCCGGCTGATTTTTTGATTTATTGTAGAGATGAGGTCTCGCTGCCCAGGCGGGTCTCGAACCCGCGGGCTTAGGCAATCCACTCACCTCAGCCTCCCAGAGGCACGGGATTACAGGCTGAGCCACCAAGCCCGGCTTCTTTCTCTTAGTTATGCTGGAATGCCCCAAATATCTTTTTTGAAGTCCAAACACCACTGCAAACATCAGTAGCACCAAGGAGTAGAAACAGCTGAAAATCAAATTAGTGACTAGGAGCAAAATATAAATTCAAGAGAAAAAAGCCATTAATCCTGTGCAGTTAGAAAAATTCACACATAGGGAAAAGACAAGGTCTAATATAAAAACTAAATGGTGTTTAAAAATGTGAGGCTCCAGAAAATAAAAGAAAAATAATGGAAAGACACAAATTTTTTAAAACCCCAATTTCTTAACATAAACACAAAATTGAGCCTACAGATTGAAAGAGTTGACCACATTCCAGAGAAGATTAATATAGAATGAGTAGTCCTGATTCATGTCTTAAGTTACTAAACTTTACAGATATAAAAAATAATTGAGGCATTTGAACAGAATTTGGAAGTCATCTTTCAGGAGAGAGATTATACTGGCCTCAGATTTCCTTATAGCAATTTTCAGGGCCCGAAGACAGTGGTGTAAAATAAACTTAATTAACCAAAGTGCTATCAAAGAATATTACACTCATCAAAGACGTTCAATAAGTGTGAAGGCAAGAAGCCGCCATATCTAAACACGACAAACTCTGAATTTTTTAGTTCTTTCTGGAAAACTAATTGATGCTGAGATCCAGCCAGCCATGCCATGAGTTAAAACAGAGAATTCAGGAATGGAGAGAACCTGGTAAATGGACTTGAGGTGTGTGTCATTTCATTTTAAAGTAAAGTTAAGACTAATCATCTGTGGGAATTATTACAGTAAGACAGAATATAAATATATTGTACTTTGACAGACTCCAAATAAAAGTCAACAAAAAATAAAATGAAAAGTAGGAGAAACTGTAAATATGGTAACTGCCTTATCTTTTGTTATTATCAGTAGCATTTAAAAGTGAAATGTGGCTCTAAAAACAGCCATAATAATACCAAGCACTAAAGATTTTTCTTTGTAATTTTTATTAATTTTGGTCAAAGAGAAACAGTCATCTAAAATTAGAATACTTTATATTTCACCTCAATTTTGTTGTTAAGTAAAAATTAAATAATCACAAAAAAACTAAATACAGTAACTCCTGTATTATAGTCACTTATTTTTCTATTTATTATTTACCTGTGTTTGTGCATATAGAGTTATCAAGGCTGATATTCACTTAGAATTAATTAGAATAATTTCTAGCTGGTTAGGTTTCAGTCATCTTTTTTTCCTTTTGTTTTGGCTTAAATTTCATAGCACAGACATGTATCATTTTATCAAAGCAATACATTATTTTTTAAATAAAAGAATAAAATCTAATATTTTAACTTTAGCTCACACCATTTCTTTTTCCTGTATCTTTTGGGTTTGGAACTTTGTTGATTATAGATTTAAAGTGAAACATCTTAAATATTTGTTATTTGGAGGAGCTAAAAAAACTGGTGCTATTTGACATGCTGAATGCATAACACAAAGATAGTATTCAGATGAAATATTACAGCAGATGTACCCACACTGTACATGTAGTTTACAAATGTTGCTTATTGTGCATTACGCATATTATGGGTTCCTTTGATACCTAAAACTGTGAACTTTTGTTAGAATATGCATTATTTTGATTGCAAACTCTTAACTCCATGTTGTTAAAATTGTATATATTAGCGTTTGATATTTGAAAGGAAAGCTCTTTGAGCTTCCCAAATGGAGTCTGAAAGGGGTTAAAAACAACTTTATCAAAGCACATTAATTGCAGTATGAACACAGAAGTACAATTTTAAAATTCAAATAGGTTTTGGGAATAACACAGTATTCTTGAAATATTTGATATTAGTTCACTGACAAGATATTGGTTAACTTTTTTAGTGCACCCCCTGAAAAATATTAGGATTTGGCATAGAACAGAAATGTGCTATTCTTGTCCACTGACAGTGACTTAAGTTTCGTTGTCATCAACATGTTCAAATCACTCAAATAACCCTTGCAATTATTATACTGCTTTATGTAAGCTATAACAAATATCGTGTTTCCATCTTAGTTATTTCTTGATTAATTTCTTTTAGGTTTTTCTTTAAAATTTTCCCTTTCACTTGTCTTTCTTTGCAATATTTTATCTTGCTGTGAATATTGAAGTAGGCATAAGGAAATTAAATTTAATGATACATTCATTTATTGGGCAGCTTCAACAATTTGTGCTGTACATAAATGATACAAAGGTGGAAAAAATACAGACCTTGTTCTCTCAGAAAGCTGACACTATAGAAAGTAAGATATGGAAATTGCATGTTAATTCTGGTGTGCTTGTCTCCAAAAAGAATGTTCTTTCATGGTGCAGTCTGGAGTATAATGAAAACGTGATTTTTTTAGGTCAGACAGACATAAGTTTAAATCTCTCACTTAATAACTGTGAAGTGAACTCCAGTTTACTTAAGTTTTAAAAATGGAAATTATACTTCATGGAATTGTGATGTGGCATAAATGAGAGCATATTTGTAAAACTAGCTCACTATTGTATTACCTTGATAGCAATTAGTTTTCTTCTTCCTCACCTAAGTAAGATTATCTGCAAGGTAAGTTCCAAATATATTGCCAGTATTTATAAAAAACTGTATTTTCTCTATATATTGTCTTACTACATTTCATACCCATGTTCTTATATATGCATCTATCTCTATATTTATAGGTTTACAGTTCTCTTCTTTACTTAGTTGTATGTATTTTCACTCTTATTTCATTGTGCATTGTCTCGACATTTCTCCATTTCTTTTTTTTTTAATTGAAACATTACTGTTCATGGTTTTATTTTCAATCCCCATAGTAGGAACAGGCAGCCATTCTTCCTGCAGTTTGCATCCTAACCTATTCTTGCCCCTTACTTGAGAGGAGGAAGTGTCATCCAGGGCAAGTCTCTCCACAAGGATTATGTACCAGGCTCTCTTATTTTCTCAGGGAACTCTTCTACATCTCATGTGACAAAATGCTCATGCTACAGCATTTTTAGTAGCTTTTAAGTTCTAAAAAGTCACCCTCACACTAAAACAAAACAAGGCTGTGCCTCATCCTTGCAGCTTCCTTTAGCTACCCGCCTATATTTTTTCCTTTCGTGCTACATTTCTTGAGAAAAGTCTTTTAAATTTCTTTTCTGTACTTCAGTTCTCTTTCCATTCTCAATTCACTGCAGAATGATTTATTCTACCGATCCTCAGTGAAAACTGCTTTCATTAAATGCAGTTAGGAGATCCTGGCTTCTAAATCCAATGAACTGTAAAGAAACTTTTCTTACCTCATTTGATGTCTCTGCTATATTTAAGAATAGATGGTTGTATACCTCTTCACTCCAGTCATCCTGACCAACTGGTCATACTTATCCCTCTAGATTCTCCAACTTTGCATGTGTTTTCTTCCAACTAGAGCTTTGGTTTTTGCCCCTGCCCCTTTAACTCCATTCTTTGTATAGTCTGTAATACTTGATCATTCTAATAACTGTGTTTAGTTAAAAAATCTGACTGTGGAAGTAAAGCTATATACAACCAATAGTAATATATTCCTAAGAAAGGTAGTGAATAACTCTAAAATACTAGTGGTTTGACAAATAAAACCTTACTTCTCACACACGCTTGGTCCATTGTGGTTACTGCTAGATGGGCAGCTCTCATGGGTTTCTTTCTTCAAGTTTGATGCCGTTATTTTTAACACATACGCTCCAGGATTACTATGGGAAGGAAAATGATTATGGTAAAAACACAACTGCTACTTATCCACCTCAGTCTGGAAATGGCATACGTTACTTCTGCTCACATTCCATCTACCAGACTAGTCACTGGCCTCCCTTGGATGCAAGGCGGCAGGAAATGTCGTTTCTGACAGGGCAGGGGCATCCCAGCAACAACTGGATAGAAGAGGAGCACGGATCTCAGTGTTAGCCAGCCACAACTTATTACATATTTTAACTTTTATATGACTTCAACAATTCTCAGTAATGATGGCATTTATTCTCCCAGAGGGTAATTAAGTGCTCTTTTGTGTCTCAGCAATGGTTGCCATTAACATTCATGTTATTTGAAATGCTGGTGCATTTAATGCTATAATTACATACCAGGGAATGTAGCAGATTGTCTAAGGAGAGAACTTGTCTATATTTTTTCTCAAGTAGAACAGATTCCTAGTGTCTCTCTGCCTCATTGATTCGCCATCTTTTTTTCCCAAGTCTCATCTGAAAACGTGCCCTTCTCTTTGGACCATGCCTCTTAATTTATTTCTTCCTCTTTTATTATTTAATTTTGTATGGTTTAGCTAAATTAAGTTACATTATTGTGTATTGAAGATGTTATTGAAATGAAGCTGTTATACAGTCTTTAGAATTTTTATTTCACCTGTTGTTTTTAAAGCACTTTGCAGTATAGATTCACAAATTATCAGAACATTCCAGGAGGGTAAATTAATTACCTATCTTTTCCTGTTGTTGTTGATAAATAGCTCATCTCAGTGAGGGACAAAAGGAGGTATACTTTACTTCACAGTTATGTCTGTGCTAAATTCCTTCCTCTTGGTCCAATACTAATAGAAGTTCATAATGATAGAAATACTAGCAATTCTTTCTTGAGGTCTTACAATGACACAATGGTATCCGTTTTACAAGGGTTAAACCTTCCATCTCTACAATATCCCTGCTGTGGGCTGTGAGGGACTGTGCCCTGCCCACTTTGCAACCTGACTTGCTTCATTCACGTTATTTGAAGAAGATAGCCTGGTACAGCACTAGGTCAGCACCTTGCAATTAATATCTTAACCAATGATGGATGAATAAATGAAGAGGTATGTTTTTTACTTCTTTTGCTCCTTGCCATCTACTTTTTGCTACCAGCATGTCAAGTCAGTCAGTTTGACTCTGACAAAGCACTTTTGCTAGGACTTGGTGTGTGGGAGTACTAAGAGGGTAAAGAGAGAAGAACAAAACAACTTGTTTGGAAATTCAATCATAATTGTTTAATTTTTGCTCCATTCTAGACCGGTAACATCAATATTTGTTGTAGTCAGTTGTCATATTGACTCACAAAGCTAACTCTTCATTGGTGACTTAAAACTTTCTTGTCAGGACCTTATATGGAAAAAAACCTCTCTGATCATAATGATGGAATTTAATAGAATTTAATCCAAATTTCATTTCCTAGTTCCAAGAATAATTGAATAGGTTTAAAATGTGACAAACTAGCAGTTTAGACTGTAAAATGGGTAGCTGGCTTCAAACTGAGTCACAGAACACTTAAGTTTCTTAAGGAAGTTTTGGTAGAAATTCCTAACTAATAAAGCCAAACCCAAGCAAGATTTTGAAGTGTCTTTTTTCTTTTTTTCTTTCCGAGTCAGTATATTACTCTGTCACCCAGGCTGGAGTACAGTGGCACAATCACAGCTCACTGCAGTCTCAACCTCCTGGACTCAGGAGATTCTTCCACCTCTCAAATAGCTGGGATTACAGTTGTGTACCATCATGTCCAGCTAATTTTTTGCTCAGGCTGGTCCTCGAACTCCTAGGCTCAAGCGATTCTCTCCCCTCAGCCGCCCAAAGTACTAGAATTACAGGTGTGAGTCATTGTGCCTGGCCTGAAGTGTCTTTTTGATACCATCTTTCTGCCTGTTATTATTTTTTGTGCTCTTTTCCCTTAATCATTTTTCCTATCCCATTTAGACAGCCCCCATTCTGTTCTTGTTCATTCTTTCTTGTCCATTTGGACTAGGTAAGTTATAAGCAACTTCAGGCCAGCAGATTGTTTTTCAAATATATAACCTCTTGAGATACTTCGGGAGACTTGCCACCTCACAAACCCATTCTGAGGGGCTCCTCCCTTATAACTTTGTTTGTTTTGTCCCACATGACCTTGACTTTTTCTAACTAACTTAATACTTTAAATGGTAGAGAACCAACAGATATCTTACTATAGATGTAACTAAAGGTATTACATAAAGATGTTAGTACAAATGTAAGAACTAGAGCAAATATTCATACTTTTCTAAACTCTAAAAGAAAAAAAATCACGAAAAGAGAGCCCATAGTATGTAGCGAGTGACATATGACAGTATGGTAATACTAAGAGCAAGCCTATCAATAATATCAATAAAAGTAACAGCTTATCTCATCTCAGTTACTACAAGAAAAGAGATTTTCATATTGACTAACAAAGCTAACTCAAGACTATTCTGCATCCAAGATATACAATTAAAATAACCTAATTCAAAAGGTTAAAATTAAAAGGATAGGCAAATATATGATAAGTAAACACAGATAAAAATAAAGCAGAAGTCACAATTTTGATATCAAAATGGTAGAATTCAAGCCAAAAAAGTTAAACAACACAAAGAAGTAAACTTTTTAAAGCTGAAGTTTGCAGCTCACAACAAATAACTCAATGGCAACAGTTATGAAGCAGATACAAGAGTGGAAAGGGAAAACAGAGACACATTTATAGCTTGACTTTACCATACCTTTCTGAACTAAACTCAGCAAGTAGACAAAGAAATCAGTATATAGAAAATACAGGCAAAAAATTGATAATTAACCTGGTAGGCATATGTTATTTTCCTCAAAATTAAAGACTATCCCTTTGCCAGTGCTCATGTGTCATTTATTAAAACTAACTAGACTAGACCACAAGGAAAACCTCAATAAATTTCAGAAAGTAAAATAATTTAAGTAACATTCATTTACCATAATTTAATATAACTGGAAATAGATTAGAAAATATGTATTCTTTAGAAAGTAACATCCTTGTAAACATTTTAAACATCCCATCAAATTCTTGGGCCAAAGAAGAATCATTAAAAAGCGTTACAAAATTTCTAAAAAATAATGACAAACAACAAATAGTATATATAGATCTATGGAAATGTGTTAAAGCAGCATTCCGAGGAAATTTTACATTTAACATCTATATCAATAAAGATGATAAAGAGAAAGTAAATAACTTAAAAATTTAACCAGAAAGCTAAAAAGTGTTTAACAAAGTAAACCAAAAGAAAGATCAAAGGGAAAATGAACATAGACAAAATTAGAAAGGAACAAATGAGAAAAAAGAAAATTTGTAGAAAAATAATTAAAAATGAACAAGTTGATTATTTGAAAAAGTAAATCCTAGCCAACCAAAGTTAATAAAGAAGTGACACCAATGAAATAAAAACAATAAAAGAAAAACTATCCAACAAAACAGAGAAAAAATTTTGAAAGTCACTATTTACACAATTATGTGCAAATAAATAATATTGAAACTCAGATTAAATTTAAAAAGTTTAAGAATATATAATGACCCAAACTGACCCTAATAGATAAAGTCTAAATGGATAAATTATTGCAGACTAAACATAATATTGAGCATCTTCCTTCACAAAAGGACTAGGACTGCTAGATGGTTTCATAGGGAATTCTGCCAAACTTTTAAAGCTTAGACACCAATATTTCTTAGAAGAAGAAGAGAAAATTTCAGATTTTTAGGATATAAATACAATATTCACATTAAGTTCTTATGTTTGCACAAAAATAAACCAATAAATCACACCTGTCAAAAACGATTTTTTAAAAATCTTTAAAATAGTGGCAAGTGGAATCCATCAGCACATTAAAAAGCAACACAATATTTAAGTGTATTTCACTGAAGGAATGCAAAAATATTCGTTATAATCATCTCTATGGATTCAGAAAAGACATTAGACATAAGCATCAATTCCTCATTTAAAAAGTTAATAAAATAGTTATTAGTAGGTTCTTTTAAAAATATATTTATATATTCGAACCCCTGGGATCAGGCAAATCTCTTGCCTCAGCCTCTCAAAGTGCTGGGATTACAGGCTTGAGTAACCATGCCTGTCGAAAAAAATATATTTATATATATATTTAATATGAATGACAACTTCTACTAAGTGAGGCATTAAGTCTCATTAGCATCAGGTATTGTCATGGTATTAGAATACAAGAAAAAAATGAAGAAATATCTTGTAGTCTGGAAGCAAGATAAAACCTTACTATGACTCAAAGTTCAGAAATAATCAAGGAAATAGTAAAATATGATATGTTAAAAATAATTTGCATGACACAAATATGAAGGAAAAATAGCAAAAAGGAAATACATGTTTGCAATTTATATTTAAAAAATACATATAAATTTTATAAAGCTTTCTAAAACAGAGAAAAATGTCAACAATCTCAGCAAAAGATATGAAAAAATCTTTCACCAAAGACCTGAAAATGACTCTTAATCACACAAAAACTTGCTCAAATATACTTAATATAAGAGCAGTGCAAGTTAGCATTCTCCAAGATACATTTCTTACCTATAGATTGACAAAATCCAAAGTTTAACAACTTTTCTGTTGATAAAACTGCAATGAAACAGACACAATATTATTTGTTATTGTTGAGAATGCAACGTCTATGGAGAGAAACTTAACAACAGGTAGCAAAATTACATATACATTTATCCTTGTCCCAGCAATTTTACTTTTCGGAGTCTACCTCAACATACATATAGGTATAATATGGTAAAAATATGAAATTATTTATGTACATTAAATAAAATTATTTAAGGTTATTCACTATGGCATTATTTGTAATAGTAAAATAAAATACACCAATGTGTATCAAGAGGAGACTGGTTGAATACATTATGGCTTATCAGTACAGTTGAATGCTTTGCAGATGTAAAAGGCAAATTCATAGAGACAGAAAATTGATTACTGGTTACCTGGGACTGGGATAGCAAAATGGATTAACTAGAAAGGAATTTACGGATCTTATGGAATGATAGAAATGCTTTAAAACTGAATTAAGAGTGCAGAACTTTTAAATTTACTAAAAATCATTGAATTGTGTACTTAAAATGGAGAAAATTTATGGTATGTAAATTATAACAATAAAATATTGATAGGCAAGATAGGATGACTTCTTGTACACAGTAAGTGAAAAAAACAAGCAGAACAGTATAGAGTAAATAGATTTTTATTGTATTTAGATATTTTTAATGAACAAAGCAAAAAAGTGTATTTTTGAAAAGTAAAGCTGTCATAAACTTACACTGATATTGCAATGCAAATTTAACATTAAAAAATTGTTCTTTATTTTGTTTTACTTTCGTACTATTCGTACTATTTCATTTTCTTTTCTTTAGAATAAGTTAAGTACATGAGATCTCTACCCTCTTAAGACATATTTTAAGTGAGCAGTATAATAATGTTTAATATAAGCCCAATGTTGCACAGCACATTTTTATAGTTCCAGGTCATACATTTAAGTCTTTAGTTCATTTTGAGTTTGTTTTTGTGTATGGTATAAGACAATGGTCCAATTTTATTCTTTTGCACATGGATATCTAATTTGCCTAGCATAATATGTTGCCTTTTTGACTGTAGGAAATATCTTTCTCCATTATATATTCTTGATAGCCTTGTCAAAGATCAGTTAATTGTATGCATATGTGTGTGTTTATTTCTGGGCTTTCTATTCTGTTCCAATATTCCATATGTCCATCTTTATGTGAGTAACATGCTGCTTTGATTACTGTAGATTTGTGATATATATTTGAAATCAGGAGCTGTGAAGCCCCCTTTTTGTTCTTCTTTTTCAAAATTATTTTGGTTATTCTGGGTCTTTTGTGGTTCCATACTAATTATAAGATTTTTTTAAATGTGAAAAATACCATTGAGATTTTCATAGAGATAGCATGGAACCTGCATATCATTTTGGACAGGACAGGCATCTTAACACTATAAAGTCTTCCAATCAGTGAACACAGGATGTCTTTCCATTTATTTTGTGGCTTCTTTAATTTCTTTTAGCAATGTTTTATAGATTTCAGTGCACAAATCGTTTGCCTTCTTTGCTAACTTTATTCCCTAAGTATTTGATTCTTTTGATGCAATTATAAGTGGGATTGTTGTAACTGTTTTCTTAATTTCCTTTTCAGATTATTCATTGTTAGTGCACAGCAATACAACTGACTTTTTGTTTATTAATTTTGTATTTTGCAAATTTATTGAATTAATTTATTAGTTCAAACAGTTTTTTTGTGTGAAATCTTTAGGGTTTTCTAATATGAAATCATGTCATCTGTGAATAGAGATAATTTTAATTCCTTTTTGCATGCCATTTATTCATTTGTTTGTTTATTTTCCTAATTACTCTGGCTAGGAGTTCCAGTAATATGTCAAATATGTGAGCATTCTTCCCTTTTTCCTGATCTCAGAGGAAAAGTTTTCAGTTTTTCACCACTGAGTTTGATGCTCACGGTGGGCTTTTCAGATACGTCCTTCATTATGTTGAGATAATTTCCTTCTATTCCTAGTTTGTTGAGTGACTTCCTTTTTTTTTTTTTTATCATCAAAGGGTTCTTATTTTGGTCAAAAGTCTTTCCTTCATCTGTTAAAATAATCATATGGCTTTTATTCTTCATTCTGTTACCATAATGTGTTACATAGAATGCTCTGCAGGGTGAATCAACCTGTGACCTATAGATAAATCCCATTTTGTTATGGTGTGTGATCCTTTTAAAGTGCTGTTGAATTTGGTTTGCTAATATTTTGTTGAAATTTTTTGCATCTTTATTCAACAGGGATATTAGCCTGTTGTTTTCTTTTAGTGTCCTTTTCTGGCTTTGATATCAGGATAATGTTGGCCTCACAGAATGAGTTTGGAAATGTTCCATTCTCTTGCATTTTTTGGAAGAGTTGAAGAATTGGCATAAATACTTTTTAAGGTGTTTAGTAGAATTCACCAGTGAAACCATCGGATCTGGTTTTCATTTTATTTGAAGGTTTTTGACTATTGATTCTATCTCCTTACTAGTTATGGTTTTGTTCAGGTTTTCTATTTCTTCATGATTTAGTTAAGATAAGTTATATGTTTCTAGGAATCTATTTGCTTCTTCTAAGTTATTTAATTTGTTGGTGTATGATTGTTCATAGTATTTTCTTATAACTATTTTTATTTTTTGGCATTATTGAAACATCACCTCTTTCATTTCTGATTTTGCTTGAGTCTTCTCTTTTTCCTAGTCCAGCAAAATATTTGTCAATTTTGTCTTTAAACTAATTATTAGTTGGATTTTTTTCTATTTTCTATTTTATTTATTTCTACTCGAATATTTATTATTTCCTTTCTTCTGCTGGCTTTCAACTTTGTTCTTTTTTTCTAGTTTTTTGAAGTGCAACATTAAGTTATTTGAGATTGTTCCTTTTTTAAATGTAGGCATCTTTTACCATAAACTTTCCTCTTAGTGAAGTAATGCAAGAACAGAAAATCAAATACTGCATGTTCTCACTTATAAGTGGGAGTTAAACTAAGAATCTATAGACATGTAGAATGGTATAATAAACATTGAAGATGCAGAGAGGGGAGAGTAGATAGGACAAGGGTGGGAAGGAGATGAATAATCCCACATTGGGTACAAAGAACACAGGTGGGGGTTGTGGATACACTAAATACCCAGACTTCTTCCCTAAAGCTATTGGAATTAAAAACAACACCACCAAAAAAACCTTTTTATCTTAGTACTGCTTTTGCTGCATTCCATGATTTTTAAAAATTTGATTACTTCTTTGGCCCACTTGTTGTTCAAAGTGTGTTAATTCCCATATATTTGTAAATTTTCCAGTTTTTAACATCTGTTATTGATTTCTAGTTTCATTCCTTTGAAATTGGAAAAGATACTTGGTCTGGGGTTTCATCTTCTTAAATTTGTTAAGATATGTTTTGTGAGCTGATGTGCAATCTATCCTTAAGAATGTTTACGTGCACTTGAGAAGAGTGCATATTCTGCTTCTGTTAGGTGAAGTGTTCTGTATTTGTCTGTTGGGTTCATTTGGTCTATAATGTTGTTCATTTCTTTTTTTTTCTTTTCTTTTTAGAGAGAGGAAGTCTCACCAAGTTGCCCAGGCTGGTCTTGAAACCCTGGACTCAGGCAATCCTCTCGCCTCTGTCTCCCAAATTGTGGGATTACAGGCGTGAGCTACTGAGCCTGGTCAAATCTTCTATTTTCTTAGTAAAAGAGGGATATTCAAATCTCTAACTATGATTGTGTCATCATCTGTTTCTCCCTTTCATTTTGTCAGTGCTTTATATATTAAAGTGCTTTATTGTTGGGTGAATATATATTTATGATTGTTATATTTACCCAGTGAATCGACCCTTATATCATCATATAATGTTCTTCTTTGTCTCTTGTGACAGTTTTTTACTTAAAGTCTATTTTGTCTGATGCAAATATGGTCATACCTGCTTACTTTTGGTTACCCATTTTGTTGTTTACATAGAATATCTTTTCCCATTGCTTCACTTTTAGCCTACATGTCCTTAAATCTCAAGTGAGTGAGTATCTTGTAGACAGCATTTAACATAATTGGGATCTTACTTTTTATCCACTCAGTATTCTACATCTTTGGATTGTGTAGTTTAATTCATTTAGATTTAAAGCATTCTTGATAAGAAAAGACTTGCTATTGTCACTTTGTTTATTGTTTTTGTCTGCCTTATAGCTCTTTTGTTCTTCTTTTCCTCTCATATCTTCCTTTATCGTTCATTGATCTTTTTTTGTAGTGACATGTTTTGATTTCGTTCTCATTTTCTTTTGTGTTTTTTCTGTAGGTGTTTTGTATTTATGGTTACCATGGGTCTTACATGAAACATAATTATGACAATCTAAATATAATGGCATATTTATATTAATAACAATTTAAGTTCAGTTGCATACAAAAACTCTACACTTTTACTTTTCCTACTTACTTTTGTTACTGAGGTCTCAAATTACATCTTTTTACATTGTATATTCATTCTCATATTTTTATTGTTATCAGTTAAAAATGTTTGTCTTTTAACTTGTATATCAGAATTAAAAGTGATTTATGCATCACTGACACAATATTACAGTATTCTGTATTTGTCTATATAGTTACCTTTATTAACTTTCTTTATTCTTTTATATGCTTTTGCATTGCTATATAGAATCTTTTTTGTTTCAACTTGATGGACCCAATTTGGCATTTCTTGTAAGGAGAGTCTAGTGGTGATGATTTTCCTCAGCTTTTATTTTTCTGAGAAGTCTACTTCTCTTTTCTCTTTAGCAGAAGATTTTATAAGAAATAATATTCTTTACTAGCAACTTTTTTCTCTCAAAGCTTTATGTATCTTCTAATTCTCTTCTGACATGGCTGTTTCTTTAAAAATATACTGAGGTCTTATAAAATTCCCTTGCATATAACAAGTCATTTCATTCTTGCTGCTTTCAAAATTTTCTCTATTTTGAGTTTTGAGAATTTGATTATAATGTGTGTCAGTGTAGACATCTTAAGATTTAGTTTATTTAATATCTGTTGGGCTTTTTGAAACTGGATGCTTATTTCCTTCCCTGAATTTGGTATTTTTTTGGTCATTATTTCTTCATATAAACTTTCTACCATTTTCATTCTCTATTCTTCTGGGCATCCCATAATATGTATATTGGTACTCTTTATGGTGTCTTATAAATTCTGTTAGCTTTTTTCACTCTTTTTCATTATAATATACCTTTTCCTTAGGGTATGCCTTTGGAGATAGAAACTGTTCCTTTGATTGGGCCACTTACCCCTGTTTCTTCATGTTTATTGTAACTTTGTTTTGGTATTTACACATTTTAAAAACCTGCCACCTATTCCAGTCTTTACAGATTAGCTTCATGCGGGGAAATACTTTTACCAGTAAACTTGGCTAGAGATTCTAGGGGCTTCTCAAATCTTTTTTGTCAATATACTTTCATTGGACTCATGTATTTAGATTCCTAATTGTAGGGTTTACTTCTTTTAGAAGCTTGTAATGTCTAGCTCCCTCTCATGTCTCTCTGCTGTACTGCAGGTTCTCTGAAGCAACCACATACCACCTAGCACTTTTTTTTCTTTAGTTTTTATTTTAACGATGTGGGGTACAATTCAGGGTTAGGTATACAAATGGTCAGGGGCACCCAGACATCTAGGGTATTCCAGGTCTTATCAGTGCTCTAAAAAGGAGAGACAAGAAATTAGTCCCTCTGGCTGCCCTTCACAAAGCTGGAAGACTGGATGCATACTCTACTTTTTCATTGTGTGAGAGAAGCCACCAAGCTGTATCACCTTGCTACCCAGAACTTTTGTTCTCAGTATCACTAGATGTGTAGAATTGCTGGGTCCTGTCTTCCTTCCTAGAGAGGGAAGACAGAAGGCAATCACTTGGACAGCTGCCTCCAAAATTCAGAATATTGTTTGTACAGTCTAGTCTTCTCTTTTTCTCTCCAGGGAGAAACTGAGAGCTGGGAGTATCCTCTCAATTGCATAGCATGTGCCAGGGAGAGGGACTATGGTAAGAGAATACCAAGAATTTTCATACTGCCTTTGATGTAGCTGGTTTTGTGCTCACCTGGGGTGCAGGAGTCTCTTAACTGTTTTCCAGATTTCTTGTAAAAGAAATTTGTCTGCGTGTTGTGGAATTGGTATTTTTTACAGGAGTAAGAAGAGTCTGGAGCTTCTTGTTCCACATTTGTCTACTTTACCTCTTTAATTTTATACTAAAGTTCTTCAGTTTTATATTAATGGCATATTTATATTAACCTACAATTTTTAAAGTATTAATAATAACACCAATATTATCACTGACAAGTAGAAAGGGATTTGCCAAGGAACCTTAAACTCCATTTAGTACTCTAATTATCAGTAGTGATATTGGTATTATACTGAAACTGCTTTTTATACATTATAAAATAATACTAATAAGTAATTATGTCTATGATGTTAAGAAGTAAGATTTTTACTGCAGAAGAAAAGGATAAAAGTGTATAGTGGAATAATTTAAGTAAAAATTCTATAATGTTAACTTTGTTTTGAAAATATCAGGATAAATTAACTTTTCTCTAAAAATATGTATTTTATAATTGTGTTTACTGAAAAAGTCTAAAGGCAGTGATAATCTAATACCAATAAGCATAGCTACTCTCCAATTTGTAGACTTTGAATATGATTCTATACTAAAGAAGTTAGGTTACCTTGAGACATGACTAATTACAGGTCTGAGGCAAGAAATACACGAGATAAACTTCAGATATTGAAAACTATTAATAACCAAGAATGTTGAAAAAATTGTCACAGCTAAGAGGAGCCTAAGAAAGGCACAACAACTAAATGCAATATGGTATTCTGGACAGAATCCTGCTACAGATGAAGAACATGAGGTAAAAAAGTAACGGAATTATAAATATAGTACGAATAAAATTATGAATAAAGTATGGACTTCAGTTAATGACAATCAATATTGTCCCATTAATTGTGACAGATGTACCATGCTATTGCAAGATGTTAATAACAGGAGAAAATGAATGTGGGTTATATGGGAACTCTGTATTATCTTGGTACTTTCTCTATGAATGCAACTACTCTGAAATTAAAATTTACTTTAAAGACTTTTTGATTGTAAGTCAAAATGACATAGAAGCCAACATGAAAGTGTTCTTATTGACCAAATAAGTGCAGAAGACCGAAATATTGACTATACAAAAATCATGAATTTTAATACAAAAAATAAAAATTATATACACTTACTGAACACTTTTTAAATTAGGTGGCACATTCTTATTCTGAAAACTTGCAATTAAAAGAAGAGAATTCAGGGCAGTCACATAGCTCTCATGACAAAAAAAAAACTAAATCAGTCTATTCATTTGTCATCAAGTGGGACAATTGTATATTGTTTGACTCTGATGTGAGACAATATGAAGCCAATAGTAACATGTATAAAGTGTTCTTGTAAGCAACAAAATAAAAAACAAAAAAGCTAAACTTAATTCTAACTAAGTCCCCAGAGCTCATTTCTATTTACAGGAATTATAGGAATAGAAGAAGAAGCTAAATGACACCTGACATCCAAAGGAAGTAGACACCTGTAGCTGAAAAGTGGGAACAATTTTTAAGATCACTGATCTGCCACAGTTTGCTAAAAAGTGGAGGGGGGGAGAACAATATTTTCTTAAATTAAAAGAAATCAAAGAGACAAGATATCCAAAGTAGTATGAGGGACTTGCTTAGATAATGATTTAAACCAGCAGCTACAAAAGACATATTTTAGTCAACTTGGGAAATTTGATTGTGGTTGAAATAAATGATACAAAAATTGTTACTTTTGTTAGGTGTGAAAATGTTATTGTGAATTTATAAGAAAAATCATGTTTAGAAATCCATAGTGAATGTCATAGGGGTCATATAACATCAGAAATTTGCTTTTAAAATAACTTAGTGAAGAAAAACTGATGAAATAGAAATAAGAATAAATAAAGTAAGACTTGCAAATGTTTCAGAAGTGTGGACTTTGAGATACATCTGTGTATTATTCTCCCCATTTTTATGTATGTTTGAAATTTTTCATAATAAAACTTTCAAAAAAGTAAATATTTAGTGGATATTTTTATTACTTATTCTGAGTGGGAAGAACTTTCTGCAAATGGTACCAACTGCAGAAACCATAAAGGAAAAGCTTAAAGACGTAACCACATAAAAATTAAAATTTTTTAAGCTAGAAAAAATAAAAGTCCACAAAACAACTATATTTGGAGAAACTGTTTGCAATGTATATAGAGAAAAAAAATTCATTCTATAACAAGATTTTTTTAAATGGAAAAATGACAAATTTTAAAAAGTGGCAATAGAGAAATAGGCAAATTCATGGTCCACTATGTACAAAAATAAAAGTCACCAAACAAAACAATGAAATATTAATGTTACCTGTAAGAAAAGCACTGCTAAAGAAAGATGAACATTTCCTGAAACAAAGGTGTGAAAAAATGACACAAGTACATTGCTGGCGAGACTAAATTATTACAACTTTTTAAAACTGTCTATTTAAATTTTAAGTGGGCACACTTTTAGTAATTCTACATTTAGGAATCAATCTTAAGGAACAAATTGGAAATGTGTACAAAGATGTATTTAGTAGGATGTTTCTGGTAACTTTTTTTAAACAAAAATAATATCTTTAAATATCCTCAATGTCTATCAGCATAGAAATGAATACATAAGTTATACATTCACGCAATGCTGTATTATGAAGCCATTAAAATTGATTATGTGGATCTGTATTTATTAACAGATGAGTTGTAATGGAGGTGAATGAGCCACTCTACTCTGTGATTCTCAGATATATATTATTAAATTGCCATTTGTGCCTACTATTTTAGAATAATTTCCAGTAGTTAGAATCTTAGGAAAAGGTGTAAGAATAATTCTAAGTCTTCACATTTATATTGCCCAACAATTTATATTTCTCAGAGGGATCATTTTTCTGAACCATTTGCAATCCTCTAGAATTTTAGCTTTGAAAGGAATCTTTGGCAAATTGGTGAATGAAAAATAGCATTTTATTATTGTTTTAATGCCCTTTTTTATTACTAGAGCTCTATGCATTTTTTAATATGCCATGGACTGGTTGATCTAATTTTTTGTAGAGTCCTTTTTTCATTTTGTTGGTAATTTTTTCTACTAGTGTTTTCATTTTTAAAATCTGTTTGTGAGAGAATTTTAGTACTTAAATTCTATTCCTGTCATAAGTTGAATTTTCCATATTGCTTTAATTATTTTCACAGTGAATCTTCGGTACATAAGTTATAATTTTTATATGATCAAATTTAGCAGTATCTTTTTGTATGGGTTTTTGCTTTTGGCACAATTCTTATAAAGACCTCCTCCACACATAATTACATAAATCAACACCCTTTAATATGGTTTTATTTTTCTTATTTAAATCTGCAATTTATATGTAATTTATGTTGGTGCTGTATAATATACGAACATCTCTAATTTGTTGTAAAAACGATTAGTAATTCTTTCCATCATCTTTAGTGAATAATGCATAATTTCTTCAGTGATTGTGAGTTCTAGCTTTATCAGAAAAAGTCATTTTTTAATGTAGTGTTAATACTCAATGGATGATAACTTGGAAAATGCATTTTCTCCTCTTTTCCCATGTCCTAGACTATTTCTTAATATCTAAGTAAACTATTTGAGATAGGTGAAAAGGAATTTCGGGTGTGTGTGTGTGTGTGTGTGTGTGTGCGTGTGTGTGTGTGTGTGTGTGTTGAGTCAAGGCTCTGGAAAAACGTGTTCTTAGTATTATTTCATTACACACATACCCACACACAGCACCATGAAAGACACACACTAAAGACATAATTTACACCTCTGAGTGGAATTATAGAATTGCTGAAAAAATTTGAACTCATTTAAATTTGAGTGCTATATTGAGTTTTGGTAATGCTTTTCTTTTGGGGGAGGGGAGATGGAGAAGGATGATTTGTATTATACTCCTTTAGAGTAACATAAAATACTCATGTTTTCTCTTCTTTGGTGGTGAGACGTGCAGCTGAGCTCTAACTAGCACATCTACTGAACATACTTGGATGATTTGAGAAAGGCAGATGAATACGTAATACTTGTCAGTGCTAATGGAGAGGTTTGAAAATATCTCTAGAAGAAATTGTGAACACAAATTTGTAGGAATACAGAATTATGTAGCAATATAATTTTTTGTTGGCTTTGCAATTTTGCTCAGGGTAAAACTGTCTGGTCTTGGGAAGTTCTGCTTTTGGAGTATCCGAGAGCATTTTATTTTTCTGGTCTATGGAAGGCTGGTTTCTGTCATCTAGCTCTTTCACTTAAGCAAGAAAGTTAGCAAAGATGATTCATTCTATGATGCTGATGCCAGGGTTGGCTCTGGAAGACGCTTTCTCAGCTGAAACTAAATGATGCTTTATGTGTCTTCTCTAAATAGAGAGATTAGAAAGTTATTTTAAAAAGTGGTAGAGAAGCACATTAAATATGTGATAAAGTAAGTGGTTTTGTAACTGATTTTATTACTTAAGTTCAAGCATTTTTTTTTCTTACTAGTCTTTGTCAACTATAAATTAAGATAGAAGAAGTTGGACAAGGGGCAACTGAAGCAGTGCAGAATGCTTCAGAGATCACGTTTTTAAGGGTTATTAAACACAATTTGTTTTTGTCAGATTCCAATTTATCTGTATCTTAGCAAATCCAGGAAATGTGAGTTCTGACATCTTGTACATCCTTATTAATTATTCATGCTTGAGATTCTGTACTTGCTTGACCTTAAGGAATATGTGCTGTTTATTCCAGTGAGAATCTGGTAGAATTTGCTGCTCATTTTGAAAAAAAATACAGCTACCCCTGTCACCCCCTTTCTGGTTTTAGACACATTAAATATCTGGTACCCATCTCCTCCACCTCTAATCACTTCTTTGGAGAAAACAACAACAACAACAATAACAACAATAATAAACTGGAAGTAGCCATAGAATGATAATAATAATATACAGGGAATTTTTAAAATACAAAGATTTAAAATTTAATGTTACAAGCCCCAAAGAGTTTTATTGTCAGAAATAAGCACTCTACACACCTGAATTCTGCAGTGATGCTTTTAAATTCCCAATTATTTCTGAGAGTTCATACAATGTACAAAATAACGTAACTTTCTTTATGATCTATAACTGATGTCATCTGGCATCAGAGTTCTTCTTTCTGATGGAGGAGGGAGAGAAGTTGGATCAGCTTAAATTTTCCAGGAAGGTCTAAGTGGAAAAAATCCAAACTGTTTGTCCTCTGCTCTCACACCACAACAATCAATATAGAAAACTTCTGTGATCATACGTGTGGGGATTTCTCCCGATTAACAAGCAATCAGTTGATTCTGCAGTGGGCACAGCTGAGTATCCACCAGTTCGATTGCAACATTATCTACCTGAAGCCAGCATCAGATACCATAGATTGAGGGCTCAGTTCCCTAAGGCTGCCCCCCACTTTCCATGCCAATTGCCAGCCCCAGTTTATTTTACCTGTGCTTCTGACCAGCTGGCTATATATCAAAGTTCCCATGATCCTCTCTTTGAGTTTGAGTAATTTGCTAGAGTGTCTCACGGAACTCAGAAAAACACTTATGTTTACCAGATCATTATCAAGAATATTACAAAGAATATAGATAAAGAGATGCATAGGGTGAAGTCTGGGGGAAAGGGCATAGAACTTCCTTGTTCTCTCTAGATATGCCACTCTCTAGGAAACTCCAGGTGTTCAACTATTCTAGAAGCTCTTCACACTACAACTTCTTATGCCTTTTAAGGAGACTTTATTGGATGATCCAATATTTCAACTGTGTTGAAATGTGATTGGACAAAAAGGGTAAGAGAAGCCCAGCGAGGCCTGCCTGTTTAGATTCTTTTTGGCCTCTCTATACACCCTTTCTGCCTCTCAGGTATGGAGCAGAATCCCTTCTAAAAAGGGAATCTTATCTTCTATAGTCAGACAAGGTAGGTCAGAGAATTTCGTTTTGACCAGCTCCAAGACAGAAAGGCTGGGGAAGATTCCTGCCTTGAGGAGGAAAAAAAGCAGGTGAAAGGAAAGCAGTGGAAGGTCAGAGAGAGGGAGTCTGTTTTTTTTTTTGGTCATCAACAATGTTTTAATGATTAATGTTTAGACATTGTTTAACAGTGTGAATATATCCACATGAGGTAAGCACACTCTGACAGCACACTATTGAGTGTTATTGTTTCTGTATTGAAATCTGTAAAGACATCTGCCAATTAGTACCTAGGAATGAAGACATACATTTATAAATATACACATTCTAGGTCTGATAAGGTCGATGTAAACAGATGCCGTGACTCCTTTCAAACAGAAAATTCACAAAACTAATAAGAGAACCAGTAAATTCCCCACAAGATGAATGTGCAAAATTAAAACATGATCAACTGATATTTACATAAATACGAAACCAACAATTAGTTTATACATTGTCAATGATCTTCTAAGCTGTGTCATGAGTGGTTCAATCAATTCTTTTTTCCACATTGGAGCAGGTATTCAGAGGCTAAATTCCAACACTTTAAAATGACACACGTAATAGTCCTTTTCTGTTTGACTACTGCCTCATGTGTGAGACATGATTTCATGGAAAGCAGTCTATTAAACAAAATCTTTAGAGTCTAAGCAGAAAAGAATTACAGGTAATATTAGATTTATATTAAACAAGTTATCTGTCTCCAATCTCCCTATTCTCTGTTGCTATCTGTTTAATTTTGCCTTAACATTTCTTAAACTCCCCCCGTTTTTTAACACTTTGTTGATTTTGGTAGACTAGGCACACGTTAAAAGGAAGTTTGTGTTAAAATAGATAGCAGTACAGAAGTCAATCTAAATTTCGACGCTGGCAACCAGTTTCCCTCTGCTCATCTATGGGGCTCTTGTCAAATGGTAAATATTCAGTCATCTCTTCTGAAGGATCTATCTCCTCTCTTGAACTGATGGAAGCAAAATGGACTTTTTGTTTGCTATATAAAAACACAGCACTTCAGAAATATAAAAATGGCCTACTTGCCCTATACTCTCCCCAAAATCTTGAGGACAAAGAATATATATTTAAGTTTCCTCAAGACTGCTTTAGAGACCCCAACTTTTTACATTATTACTAGTGACACTCAAAATAAATAAATAAGATGCTAAACAGTTTGACTGTTTGTTCCACTAGATCTGAGCCTGCCTGATTCAAAGCCAATCGTACAAAACTGAAGGTGCCTTTTCTGATTTCACACCTACAAGTCATTTGAAATTATGTGTCACACACTAGTTTTATAAATCATGGTCTTCAATTTTTTTCTAAGTAGAGCTATCACAAATGAATGCAAACTTGAAACACACCCTAATTTAAACTAATAGGGAGTCTGTTTTCTGAGGTCTGCTTCTGAGATCTAAATACTTCAATGTTTTAAGAAGACAGCAACAAGGGCCATGGGAGTTATGAGCCAGGAACCATAAACAAAACTCTCTCTCTCTCTCTCTCTGACATACATACATACACACACACACACACACACACACACACACACACACACACAATTACAGAAAATATAGCTCACTTTCCTCCAGTTTACAATCTACTTTCTGGATAAATATTTAATCAGTTCAAAGATGCACTCCTTTACAGTAGTGGTTCTTCTTTCTTAAAAATGTTCTCTCCCCTCCTCCTCTGCCTTTCTAAGTTGGTATCTGCTTGTGAGGAAAAACACGGATAACTTCAGTTGAAGTGGAGGCAGATCGCGCTGTTATATGTGCTATTTTCCAAACAATGGCCAGTGGGTGTTCAGTGCTGGTATTTGCTGAGGTCTGATCCTGTCCTGCTGGCTGCCCAGACTGATAGCTATAGTTTCTGCCATAATTCAGCTCTCAGGCTATGGTCTTAGTATAGGCCTGTGAGAGTTGACATTTTTTTTCTTCAGGGGTCTTCTAGTCCCCCCATTCTCTGAGAATTCTTCACAACACTATGCCTACATTCCCTCTCTAACCCATGAAAGAGCTCAGAGCCAGGTGTTGCCTCTCTCTTTCCACCAATACTGTACTCTCTTATTGGAGCCACATGGCATGTGGGATTGAGCTGAATGCTTCTTGATAAAGCTGTCGACTTACCTATGCTGTGCCCAAGGGAACTATGGTGTTCTTGGATCTCCCCAAACCCGTCTGGTTCACTCCATCTCGTGGCTATACAACCTGCCTCACCCAGTTTTTCATCCCTTCCCTTAGTGGGGGTCAGAATCAATGATACTGACATCGATTTCTAGTTTTTCTTTTTACCCCCTACACCTCATTCTTCCAGCACCATTATGACCTTAAAATGACAGTGATGATGATGACAGTTGCTTATGTTAATATAACTCCATGTGTCAGGCACTATTCAATTAATTATTTTAAGCAATCCTCACAGTAACATTGTGAGACGAGTTCTATTATTACTCTGTTTTTACAGGTTACAAAAGTAGTTAAGAGCCAAATAATTGGCCAAAAGTTATATAGCTAATAAGTGATGGAGCCAGAATTTGAATCCATGCAATCTGGCTCCAGGGTCTGTTTTCGTCATATGATTCTGTTTTTTACCACTTTTTTCTTTCTGGCCAGATCTCTTATTTTCTCTCCTCCTTCTGCCTGGGATGGACTTTGGGACTGCTGTGTCACTTTAGTGCTCCTACAAAGCAGAACCTGAAGCCAAACTGATTTGCCAATATTTGATTGGGGAAATACAAACCTTAGGAAGCAGGAGAGAGGGAGAGGGAATATAAAGAGACATGTCACTGAGTGTAATTATGAGCAAATTTCTTGGTTTCTGGGGATATTTTTAAGGAGAATAAACGAAGGGACTCCATATTCAACAGTCTGTCTTGGGGAGAGGAAGGATGAAGCATTTGCCCACCAGCTTTCATAGTCCATGGATCAAAGTTGGCTCTGTGGAGTTTTAAATGTAACATGAGTGTCAAGTAAGTCTCAGTGTCTCCCAAACCTGAATACAACAGGGAAGTCCTGGGGAGTTAAGAGGAAAAGGGATGCCTTGAGCCTTTAGTTCTGTAGCTGCAGTGAAGGCAGGCGACAACTGGCTTCATGACTTATGGAAGAGAATGAGTTCTATTAAGGGTTTCACAGGTCAGAAAGCAAAGCAAGTGTATGGATATGGAGTGATGCATAAACAGAATCTGACACATGCTTCTTTCTCTTCCCTTATAGTAATAAATGTCGCAGAAAGGAAGCAGGGAAGTTGGAAGGAAATAACGTCGCCAAAAAAGTAAACTAAAGGTGTAAGGTGTGTGTCTAAGTGCTCTTTTAAAAAAAATGAATTCATATTTTTATGAAAAATTTAATCACATTACATAAAGTTTTGAAAACAGACTAAAAAAATGTTTTGAGTCTAACAGGATTGTTGATATTTTTGTGTAGATCTTAACATAAACATGAATGTAACTGTTGATTACAAGAAATTCGGTACAAGAATTTTCTCATATAGTAGTATTATATTTTAATAGTTTTATTATCTTCAGATTACTACATTTATAACAATAATTTAAAATTTTACTGAAAAGACTGTGAAATGGTCTAATTTTTAATTTTTAATTTAATTTTTCTAGCCCGATGTCCCTAAATGTATTGATGCCTTTTCCTCACAAACGGGCTTTGTGTTTCTTCCTTCCCAGTAAGTTTTAAGTGGCTAATTGCTGCAAGTCCTCCACTAGCATCGTTTACAGTGTTTGTAGTCATCTTTTTACCAAGTTGTTTGAAAATTCATTTTTTTTAATTTTGTGAACCTTTCTTTCCATGTCATCTCAGTTATATATTTATTTGTTTTTTTAAATTCAGTTGTCTCAGGCATTAATTAAAATCTTTAATCTATTAGCCAGAAATAAAATGCAGTCAACCCTACAATTTGCAAATATAAGGCCGAAATAACTGCTGGAGAGGTAAAATGTTTTGATTTCCAACTGTCTGTTTCAGTATCCCATAGATCGTGCCAGGAAGAAAGTTGAGGTGTATGATAATTCTTTCTGCTAACTGTGAGGATCCATGAAAACAACTGTGTGGTCTTGTTCTAGTGACCAGGGTTTGAAATCCTAGGCCAATAAGGACATTTGTCAAAATAAGGATTAATTGATGTTTAAAAGATGATCAAACCATTCAGATTTTATTCATTAGAACAGCAAAACAACATAAACAGATTCCTTCTAAATATATGATAAGAAGCAGTTGGCAATATTCAATTAAGGATCACTGTGTCAATATGTTCTCTAAATAGTTGCTTACAGCTTATTTTGGGTCTGTAGTTGTTCAATATTCAGGCAAAAGGATGCACTTACTCTGAGAGCTTAGATTTTTTTTTGAAAGAGAATTTCTTACTCTAGCTTGTAATAAATAAGTCAAACTGAAATAGTCATATTGTGAAATATTTAGTTATGCAAAAGGCTAATTATTAGAGTAGTCAGAGATTTATTTTTCATGTAGCAATTTCAAGAGTTTTGACTTTTCGATGACCCAGTGAATCCTGTCCAATTCAGGATGAAAGAGTTGAAAAAGGGATCAGAAATTATGGTGTCATATTTCTAGGGTCCCTGATTTGTCACTCAGAAAAGAATAAAAGCAGACAAATGATAAGAGACAGAAGTGGCTTTTGGTAAATTTCATTCCCAGAACATAGACCACTGAGAACTAATAAAGAAAGAGTAATTTAACAATAAATAAAAACTAAAAAAAATTAAACTGTGCTATTGACTAGAGTGTCAAAATAATATTTTGAAAATATTAAGCCGGACTTGGTGGCTCTGCCTATAATCTGGCACTTTGGGAGGCTGAGGTGAGTGGATTGCCTGAACCCGCAGGTTCGAGATCTGCCTGGGCAACTTGGTGAGACCTCATCTCTACAATAAATTAAAAAAAAAAAAAATCAGTCTGGCATGGTAGCGTGTGCCTGTAGCTCCAGCTACTTGGAAGGCTGAGGCTGAAGGATCACTGGAGCCCAGCAGGTCAAGGCTGCGGTGGCCGGGAGCAGCCACTGCACTCCAGTCTGGGTGACAGAGTGAGACTCCAACTCAAAACAACAACAACAACAAAAGGAAAATATTGATTAGTGCCATTTTCATTGCTTTTTCCTCAATCCATTTCTTTCCATTCATTGGTATAGGGAAGAGATACGGCATCATATTAAGCAGGTGTCCTACATCTACTGGCCTTGTCTTGGACATTTACCAATGCCTATGCCTTCTCATCAATTGATACGTAGAATGAAAATGTTGGAGAGTTGAGGACTCCATCACAACCCCAAGCTAGAAAAAGGCAGTGGGCTTGGGGAGAAGAAAAAATAAAGGGGGAGGGATAAGAATGTCAATGTTCATGGGTTCTGGATATAAGGCCACTGCTACAAGACTTTGAAGCAAAACCTAGAGATTGTGTTTCCCAGAAGCAGATCTTCAGTGGAGGATTCTTATGCAAGTACGTTATTAAAAATGGGCTCCCTTCCTACTTAGTAAGGAAGTAAGCAAGGTAGGACAGGAAAGGGAAGAAGAAAGCCGCCCACGGGTGTGATCTCAGGCTAAATCCTCCAGAGTCCTAATTCTGCTGAGGAGCACTGAAGAGTGGAAGATGCCTCAGAGTTGTCCCAATCTGAGCCAATGAGCGGGTCTATCTTGCTTTCATCTGTGTCCACCTTCCAACAAGGGCGTCCCTCCACAGAAGTGAACCTCTGAGGGCCAAACAGCCTCAGTTATCCCAGTGCAACCTTCAGAAGGGTCACTGGTGCAGGTTGATTGAACAAAACACCCTGGAGTTCAGGTGGAGGGGTGAGATTTGCACAAAAATGGTAAAAACAGGATCTAGTTTGTTCAGGATAGAGTACTGGCATCATCTGCTATGCCCAGGAAACAGGAAATGGAATACCATAGTAATAAACGCACAATCTGTGTGTACAGAGCACGCTGTGTTTTCAGATCTTTTCCTGCTACATTATCTTTTCTGACCTACATTAAAACCCTAAAGATACAGAGGAAACATATTATGATATTGATCTCAGATACGTGAAATTGAAGTGCAGCACCATCAAAGAGCTTACTCAAATGACGAAAGCCTACATCTTTAGCTCTAAACCCATCAGTCTTTCTCTAACTTGCAGCCACAAACTAGAGAAAATCTCGGTAAGCCAGGCTCGGTGGCTCAGCTTGTAATCCCAGTGCTTTGGGAGGCTGAGGTGAGTGGATTGCCTGAGCCCGCAGGTTCGAGACCTGCCTGGGTAACTGGGCGAGACTTCATCTCTGAAGTAAATCAAAAATTAGCCTGGGCGTGGTAGCACACGCCTGTAGTTCCAGCTACTTGGAAGGCTGAGGTGGAAGGATCGCCGGAGCCCAGCAGGTCGAGGCTGTAGTGGCCGCTCCCGGCCACTGCACTCCAGTCTGGGTGACAGAGTGAGACTCCAACTAAAAAAAAAAAAAAAAGAAAATCTCGGTAATCTTCTGATGAAAATCCAGAATTCAGGAGTCATTATAGAGTAGAGGCAAACCTGAGATTCCCATTAGAATTCCTTGGTTCTAGTCTGAGACCCTCTGAATCAGCATTTCTAAGTGTGAAGTCAAGGGTTTCTATTTTAAGAAGCTCCTCAGGGAATGCCTATGTAGCTAAGAAAATGCAACTATCCAGTCCTGATTTGGGGAACCACTGGTTCAGAGTACAGTTTTGGGTTTTAGACAGGACAGGTTTTAAGTTCTGGTTCTGCCATTTGCCATCTGTGTGAGTTTAGATGAATTCTCTCCGTCTCGCTTTTGTCACCTGCAAAACTATGTAATTTTAGTGCTTACCTCAAAGGGTTGTGTTGAGAACTCAATGAAATGATATTGGTAAAGAGCTAAGCCCAGAGCCTAGGATGGAGTAAGTTCCCAATAAGCTTGCTTTCCTATGATTTTATTATTATTAATCCTCATACTTTTCTTCAAATTACTCAAATTCAGGTCATCCTTCCTCTAAAATGCATTTTCTCCTCTATGCCAGACTGAATGTCAATGTAAGCCACTTTCCAGGACTTGAAAATGAATCAGCAAAGTAAACCTTTTGGTTAATGTTGTTTACTGGATTGGGATTTGAGCTGTGGCAATTCACATACATAGTTGGCAGATGGTGGATGGCCTTGGGAGGCTATACCATTTGCTTAGAATACAGAGTTTGAAGTCTCTCTTCACCAGCCATTTAAAAAATGAGTCTCACTTAGAATTTTGCTGAAGCAAATGAGTCTGTAGTCAAAATCCTGGTGAAATAACCACTAGTTTATTTACAGGCTAGAAGCCTAGCACGTTCAATCCCAGGTACACTTAATCTTAAAAGCAAATTTTACAGTTCTCTTAGAGTTCCTACTTTCTGGGCATCTAAGAAGATACATTTGAAAACCAGCTTCTGCCCAGCGCCCAGCCCCATGACAAATAAAAAAAAAGAGGAAAGAATTTTTCTGTCTAATTTGTAAAGGAAACAAGAGAAATAAAAAGAGCAGAAAGAAGCCAGCTGCTGGAATGGCACTCAGAGAAGTTTTCAATAGGTAGAAGAGAAATCACAGTGTGTATGGAGCCAGAATAAGGGTGGTCTCTCGGTTCTCGGCCCTTTTACTATATGCATTAATAGAAGGAAACACCAAATCATGATTCAGGGACAGTGGTGACAGGACTAAAATGAAAAATAAAGGTTCATCCTTGTGTAAAGAGAGCACAAGCGCAAAGTCCACTGAGAGGTATCTTCTAGCAAGCACGGTCGGTGGAATAATTCCCAATCTACAGGGTTGGACCATAGTGTGGATTCAGGGCAGAAACACTAAGGGAGTTACCTTTGCCCAACAAGCAAGGTGAGTGTGCACAAGAATGCGTACCTCCTTGTTGTCACCAGTTCTCTTCCCAATGTGCTAGTCCATGTGAAACAACCTGCTGAAAGCGCTCCTACAAATAATAAGCACTCAATACAGATGGGGCAGAGAGAAGATGCAGCTAGTAAAAGATTTTACTTCTCCTGTGACTTTCCTATGTGCTGGCTTTTTTATATAAATTATGTCGGCTAATCTTATGACAGGGGAAGATTCTAACTTTCCAAAGCTCTAACTAGTAAAGAGCAAAACTCATCCAGAAATTCTGTCTCAAGAGCCTATCATCTGAACCTCTAGGTCTACTGCTTTCTGGCAAAGAAACTTCCTTTATGGCAAATAAATTAATAAGGCCCTCTAATATTGTGGGAGGCACCCCCCCCCACGCCAAACAAAAAAACAAGTGTACAAACTAATGCTTCTCTGGTGAGAGTTGTTCAGTTCCTTTGGGATGACATCACAAGACATGGAGAAGCAGAGGTTTACCTTATATAAACAAAGGCAGTGAGTGGGCTGCATTTACACTGTGGCGGTGGAAGGGGTGGGAATAGGACTCATGCTGCACAGACGCCATCCATTTACTTAGCTAAGACACCCTTGTCAATTCCCTTCTGTGTGACAAATGCTGTGGTCAGAAATGGAAACACTGGAAGTTCAATAAAAAATGTTTTCTTCTCATGCAAAGAACACGATATCAGGGGAAAAGGAAGACAAACAGAGAATTACAAAGCAGCATGTAAGTATTACAACAGTGGTTTTAACCAAATCCTTAAAGATCACAACAGAAATACCAAAGAGGAAGAAAGAAACTTCCTAACCCAAGTAGCTGGATAGAGAGAGCTTTCTAAATATCTGGATAGCAAAGAAAAAAATTCAACCTTTACTTAATAAATTCAACATACATTTAAAAGCTCATTTTTTAAAGGAGTCAAGTAAACCAGGTAAAAATCTAAGAAATTCTCTAATATATATAAGAAGAAAAACTTAAAAATAAAATCTAAGTACAAATCATTTAGGAAAAGACGAGGAAAAGCATATGTCAGAATGTTCTTATAACATCATTTATAATAGTAAAATATTGGAAACTACTGACATGTCCTACAACAGGGCAATGGTTAAACCAATTAAAAATATTTTTGTGGTGAAATATTGTGTATGTTTTAGGATATACTTTTCTTTTCAAATTACTAGGTATTTATTAAATGCACTGTGCTAAGCATATAGAATTCAAGCAATGGCGTAAATCCTTGAACATCCTACTTAAATATATACCTAATTCTCCTTGTATGATTGCTTAGATTTTTAAAAAATCTAATCAGAAAATGTATTTTATCACACATTTTCCCCAGGGATTATTTTTAGATCCATAAATTGTTTCTGTTTTTGACAAACATACACAGTCATGACAACCATTGAATTCTATTATTCCCTTTTGAAATCTCTCACTCCCAGTCTCAGCAGCCATTGATCTGATTCTATCTCTTTAAATTTGCTTTTTCCCAGATGTCACGTAAATTGAGTCATGTGGTATGAGTGTGTAGTTTTCTGTATCTTGCTTCTGTCACATAGTATGATATATTTGAGATTCATCTACATTGTTGCATGTGTTTCTACTTTGTTCCTTTTTTATTGCTGAGTAGTATTCTGTAGTATGGATGTTCCACAATTTGTTTGTCTGTCCAACAGGAACTGGACATTTGAAGTGTTTGCCAATTAGTGATCAAGTTGCCAAAACACTTACATACATGTCTTTGTGTGGACATATATTTCCATTTCTCTGTTATATATCTAGGAGTGAAATTGCTGGTCATATGAATTTATTTAACTTTATAGGAAGCTGCCAAACTGTTTTCTGAAATTGCTGTATGTACCATTTTTTAATCCCAAACAATGATATATGAAAGTTCTGATCCTGGACAAATTTTGGTGTGTGAATTTTAAAAAATTTTTTCTACAGTTCCCAGTACCACTCTTGGGCTCAATCATATACTAGATGGGCTCATGGGATTCAAAAAAAAGCAATTACACTCATGATATGGTTTACTACAGTGAAAAGATGTGGACTAAAGTCAGCAAAGGAAAAACGTGTTACCAAACAGCAGAGGTCCTGTTACTTGCTACACAGCTAATTGCTGAGTATTGCCAGGGGAGAAGGCTTTATTATTTTATGGCTGACATCAACCAGAGACAGGAGTCAAATTCAGATCTATCCCTCCTCTCCTACTTAAGTTAAGAGTTTATATAGGCGGTACAAAAAACAAGATGGGCAAGGAAGAGGAGTTGGTTAATAGGCAGCAGGTGGTTAAGTGAGGGGACTAGCATCTCATTGCAACCACATATATAGAAAATAGGAATTAGGGAGAGGTAAGGGAGAAGAGCTGGTCAACAAGCAGGAGGTGTAGTTCCTTGCATAAATATAAAACTCTCAAGCTCCAGTTCTATGGGCATCTGCTTTTTGGAAAAGTGGACTGGTGTCAAAGGCTAGTGGGGTGAAGTCCAGGGAAAACCAAGCACATACTTCCAGGAGTCTCCTCCCAATGGAGTTACAAGGAGACATACTTAATTCTCCCAGTAATAATGTATGACCACAGAGTTGGGGGTTTCTGACAAAGGAAGCCCATCTGAGCCTCAGTGTCCAGAGTTTTCTTGGAAGTCAGTAATGTAGGTATATGGTGCTTGTGTGACTGACAGCTTCTGTGATTCTACACTCCACCATATCCCCACTAGAGTAAAATCAGGTATTCACCATAAATCCCATTGTTAAGATAAACTAATCTGGTCAAACTGGTACAGCATGACCCAAGGCCTCATGCATACAATACTCTTATCAGGCAGAATATCCCAAGGAATAGTCCTAGGGTGAGTCCTGAAGACAATTTTTTTCTGTGGAATGTGCAGGATTTGAGCAATCCAGGCTTCCTGAGTTAACCCATTCCTGCTTATCTATTGTATCTTAATTTACTTTTCTTAACAACTATTAATGTTGAGCATTTTTGCTTATTGTAATTCATATATTTTATTTGGCAGTGTCCAAATATTTGGTCATTTAAAAATATTTGGCTTTTAAAAAAAAATTGAGTTGTAAGTGTCCTTTGTAGATTCTGAAAACACGTTTTTCTTTTTTAATCAAATGTGTATTTTTCAAATAGTTTCCCCTAGTTTGTGACTTATATTTTTTGTTATTTATGAGTGATTGCAAAGATCAGAAGTTTTTAATTTGATAAAGTTAATTTTTAAATATTTTTGTGCTTTTTGTGTCTTAAATAAAAATAAAATATTTTTTAACCCATGACCATAAAGACTTTCTCTTTGGGAGACTGAGGTGGGGGGATCATTTGAGGGCAAGATTTTCAGACCAGTCTTGTCAACATAGAAAGATTCTGTCTCTACAAAACAAACAAACAAACAAACAAACAAACATCAGCTGGACATGATGACTAACTCCTGTAGTCCCAGCTACTTGGGTGACTGAGGGAGAGTATCATTTGAGTCCAGGAATTTAGAGTTATGATGAGCTATGATCATGCCACTACTCTCCAGCCTGACCAACATTGAAACCCTGTCTCTAAAGGAAAAAAATAAAAGGTGTTTCTCACTATTTCTCTTTTTTGTGTTGTGCATTGCTTTGTATCAGAACAGGATCCTGTGCCCAAGTGAATTTTCTCCTTGCCTAGATTTTTGCCTTTATTCTTGTTCTCAAAGCAATTTGCCATTGTCTTTGTGACCTCAGTCTACTGATGAGCTGAAAAAAGTTTATGATTTTGTAGATAATCTAGATTTTTAAAATTTAAAAGTGGGAGTGGCATTCTTTTGCATCTTTCTATATTCTATAACGAAATGGGACTCCTAAGAGAAATAGTTTAAAATCTGGAAATGTTTTATGGTTTTATGATTAAGAGCTATTTCCCAAACTGGAAAATACCGAATAGACAAAATTGTATATGCAGAATAATCTCAATATTAATTAACCTCCTAATATGTGTTAGGCCTTTTGGTAGGTACTGATAAGCAAGATTGATGTTGTCCCTTCTTTGCAAAGAAACTATAATTAACATTTTGCATCAGCATTAAAAACATCTGCATATCAGAAAATAACATAACCAGAATTAAAAATCCAACAGTGATCTTGGGAAAACATATTCACCAAGTATAACAAAAGTTAATGTTGTTCATAGTATATAGGAACACTTGCAGTATAGCAAATTACAGTAAAATTATAGCATACACCGTCAGGGCTTGATTCCCTTTCCTTTGGATTTTTTACTGTTTTTGTCACACTGGCTGTTGCTGTGCTTTCTTTTCTAAGCACTTGTATCTATATTTCTTCTTTGAAGACTGTCCTTAGCCAACCTGAACCTGCTTCCCCTGTACACATGGAGAGTCAGAACTTCCTGGGAATTGATGTCTGAGCCAAATCTTCCCACCATAGGAACAGTCCTTAACTAAGGACTAAGAGTCAGATCTCCCTCATCCTCAGATCATGACAATTTATGGTTGAGACCTCTATCATGTCCAGAGCTTACCTGGAACATTTTTAATTGATGCCACATACCTGTTTTGTTCCCTTCCTGCCTGTCCTACTTCTGCACTATGCTATTAGTTTATCTTAGGAATACTTCCTAATAAATCACTTTTGTGCAAATTCTCATCTCAGGGTCTTCTTCTAGGAAACCCAACCCAAGGGATAAATCAAAACTAAAGTATTAAACCACAAAAGAGCCAAGGACATAGACTAAGAATTAATTTAAAAATAAATTTAAAGATAAAATACATCCTTTTTTATGGTTTACTTTTATTGAGTGTATTTGAAGGAAAAGGAGATTTTCTTCTTCATCTACTCCCTGGTCCTTCCATGTTAGTAACTTCTCCACAACATTTCCAACTCCCCATTCCTTCCAAATCTACTTTTATCTCAGGATTTGCTGCTGCCTCCTAAAATCCTGAGCTTTTTTCTTCCTTCAATTCAGTGCTTTCTCTGCAATATTGGCCTCTGTGGGTGAGTGATGGTGGAAGTAATTTCCTTCCATTTTCTTCCTTCTGTATGCATGTAATATGGAATATTGAATGTTCATGGATTGGTAGAAAGTTTTTAATTTTAGGAAAAAAACTCTAAAAAAAAAGACTAATATGACTATTCTGAAAATGGAAGGGAATCATCACTGTCATATGCTTCTTAATCTTCATGTGCACTTTACTCCAAGAGAAGGTCTGTCCTTTAATCTCTATTGCAATCTCTAACCCCCTTTAGAAAAACTTTATTCTCTGCTCTAGAGATTAGTCATCTCCTAATTTCATCTCCCTTTTCATACCAGGGTAACCCATGGGATGAAATTTTCCAAAGTATAATTTATCAGTATAACTAACAATAATCATACTTTGGAACGTATGAAGGTTGGTGGACTAGTTGGGAGATTTAGCAGAACAATTCAGAAGGGATCTGGTACCTTCTGCTTTTTGATCTGGTCACAGTGGTATGAGACAGTGAATTGCATATATCTCTTCCCAAATCTTCTTTCAGTGATGTCTTTTTAGTAGCTTGAAATCAGTCAGTGTGGTAGGCTTTAGACCACGGGAATCAGCTATCACTAAAAATCAGGTTCTTTTCTACTCCAGAGAGCAAATTGCTAAACATTTTCCTACCACTGCCCCGGGATCTCTTTGAGGGACAACAGTTGTTTCATTTTTTAGCTCAGGTGATTTAGTTGAAGCTGATCCTATTCTTTGGTTCCAAAAGTAGGCATAATGCCACATTATTTCTGTTTTCAGTGACTGGCCCAAAAATGGGTAGCTATTCCAACACAAACCAATAAATGCCCTCTCTGTGAATTTTGTGGAAATGTTTGAGAAAGAAGCACCAAATCCTATTGAAATTTTGAACTCTAAAGTCTCTGAAAGTCTGGAGCAAAGTGAAAGTCAGGAGAATCATTGTGCAGAGAAAGCCTGTTTGAGAGTGAAGCCAGCACAGAGGAAAATAAAGGCTAATCAGAGAGAGAATGATAGGGCTTGTGATCATCATTTTAATAGCTGGATAGGGCCCTTACATTTCAGTTAGTTAAGCCAACAGATGCCTATTATTGCATAAGTTATTTTAAGATCAGTTTCTGTCACACGTGACCATGCAAATTTTGATTTATATAATTTTGGAGAGAACACACACACACACACACACACACACACACACACACACACCAGACACTCACATCTTCTAAAGACAGACAATACTTTTCAGAAAATGAGGAAAAGGAGATTTTTCTTACAGGCAATGTGGAGTGCTACAATATTATGCAGAGTAATGTTAATTATAATTTTCTTATCCTTCTGCTTCCAGATCATGCCCGGGGCTTACCAAACAACAGACTCCGAAACCTTTAGTTACTTAAATACAAGGCAGAAGGTTTGAAAATTAAAGTTCTTCCTCTCTTCCCTTCCTGCCCCTCATACAGAGGCTAGAACAAAGTGTTAGGCAGTATTCCTCTCTACACCCTAGACTCTGTAGATACAAACAATGTTGAAATTGACATTCTTCCTGACAGATAAACTTTTTCAAAAGTAGAGTGGCATTATTACATACAACTCACCAATGACTATTTTATATTGTGAAGACAATGTTGAAAGAAATACAAAATTCAACAATGACACACTAAGTTACCTTAATCACATTAGCAAGTTTTGATAAACCTTACTACCCAAAGGTGATGTTGGTGAATCAAACACTCACAGAGCTGGATGCAAAGTCAAATGATACAAATTTTCTGGAATGCAATTTGTTAATATGGAAGCTCACATACTTCTGTTCCCTTGTGCACAAAAATTCAATTTCTGGGAATATATACAAAATGTATAAACAGAGACTAAGATGAAAATTTATACACAATGACATCCTTTGCAGCCTTGCTTATAATATAGAAATCCCGTAATGCCTAACAACAAATAAGTTGTTAAATAAATAAGGACCCTTCTATATAATAAAGTCTTTTTTTAAAGAAATGAGAGTTTCAAGAATTTTAAACCCTGATATTTAGGGAAAAGCCCTACACAAAACTGGCAAACAGTATGATCTCACATGAAAATGCATGTACACCTCACAACTCATCTCAACACATACTGAGAACATTCCAATTTCCTTTCATTTTTGCATCTGCTGAGACTTCATTCCCCTCCCCACCTGGTGAGTTCTTATTTATTTATTTATTTTTGAATCCAGCTCAAATACTATGCTTTCGGTAGAAACTTTTCTTGGAAAGATGGTGCCCAGGGAAAGTAAATCATCTGTCTTTAAGAATAGACATTTCAGCCGGTCTCGGTGGCTCAGCCTGTAATCCGAGCCTGTAATCCCGCGCCTTTGGGAGGCTGAGGTGAGTGGATTGCCTGAGCCCGTGGGTTTGAGACCCGCCTGGGCAGCGAGACCTCATCTCTACAATAAATCAAAAAATCAGCTGGGCGTGGTAGTGCATGCCTGTAATTCCAGCTCCTCGGAAGGCTGAGGCGGAAGGATCGCCGGAGCCCAGCAGGTCAAGGCTGCGGTGGCCGGGAGCGGCCACTGCACTCCAGTCTGGGTGACAGAGTGAGACTCCAACTCAAAAAAAAAAAAAAGAATAGACATTTCAATCTAAGAATTTGCAATGTCTCTCATCTATTGGTGCATTGCTCTCTGCAGCTTCCCATCCATTGGCATTAGTACTTGAGGTGAGAGTGTTTGCCATTCTGCACCTGTGTTGTCCTGAGGGACCTCTATGATACTGACCAGTAAGGACAATGAGAGCACTTTGGTTTCCATCAGCATCGGGATCCACCAGCTTGATATTTTAAGCAGGACTGCCATCGATATGTACCATTTTAAAAAGACCTTTCTATGATAACTGTGAGATGTTGATACACATTTCAAAATATGGATTTATGCCACTTTTAATGTGTCAACTATTGGGTGGATTCCATGAATAACATCAGCCAAGCTTTAAAAATATATATTATTTCTCTAGAAACCATAAGGGAACCATGGAAATAATTCTTCTGTTACTAACACAGACTGCAGCAGAGGCCCTGCTGCCTCAGGCAATATGAAACCACAGCATGGTGTGGACAGGCAAATAGAAGGTGAATTCTTATTCTATTCCTAGTTGTCTACTAATCAAATGAGCAATGGGATTGATACAATCCTTGCACTTGCTTTCAACAAGATGCCTTCTCTATCAAGGACCTTTTTCTGTACAAGCTGCCCTATTTTCTGTTACTATGCTGTTATTGTTATTATTATTGCAGTTTATCAATAATTAGTTGCTAAAGATGCTGAAGTTTACTTTTATTACCATAATCTTTTTCTAAAAGGTTGGTAGTTTTTAGACAAGCCTATCTTTGCCTTTTCTGTCTGTGTTCTGGCTCTGCATTACTTAACATCCCTGAAGGTCAGTTGGGAGAAGTTTCAAAACAATTCTGGGGTCTTCAATAATGAGTCCTGATTTTATTTTGTTTTGTTTTATTTTGAGACAAGGTCTCATTCTGTCACCCAGGTTGTAGTGCAGTGGTATGATCATAGCTCACTGCGTGCAGCTTTGAGCTCTTAGGTTCAAGCAAGCTTCTTGCCTCAGCTTCCCTAGTGGCTGGGACTACAGGTAAACATCACTGTGCCCAGCAAGACCTGATTTTTTTTTTTTTTTTTTTTGCATTGGAGTCTCACTCTTTGTCGCCCAGGTTGGAGTGCAGTGGCAAGTTCATGGCCACCGCAGCCTCTACCTGCTGGACTTAGCCAATCCTTCCATTTCAGCCTTCCAAGTGGTTGGAACTACAGACACACACCACCACACCCAGTTAGTTTTTTGTGATTTATTGTAGACACAAGGTCTCACCAAGTTGCCCAGGCTGGTCTCGAACCCCCGAGATCAGGCAATCCTCTCGCCTTAGCTTCCCGAAATGCTGGGATTACAGACTGAGCCACCAGGCCCGGCCAAGACTTGATCTTTAATAGAGAATCTGTAAAGCTTGCATGAGATATCGCATGTAAAGTTTTATATATGCATAACTTGTATATTGAAAGTGCTAAATACATGTTAGTGATTATTATTAGCTTTACTATGTTTGTTATTATTGAATAACTATGAAGATAAAGTAGTCTTCCTCATCCTATTGACAAAGTAGATTCCCACTATTATAAGGGGGAAGAGAGGGAAATCTCTTTGGAGTGGCACTTGTGTGGACAGAGCTTCTAGTGATTGATCAAAAAGACGTCTGAGTTGATGTCTGGCAATGAGCTGGAGTGATCCTTCCACTGTCACTCCAGGGCAAGTAAACATTGACTGGATAGCACTGGAATCTTCTCTGGAGAGTCCTGATCTTGGCAAGTAAGAACATTTTCTTAATTTCTCTACCTCATAGAACTATGGAAATGGTAACAGTCTGCAAACATTGAAGGGACTAGTCATCAGATTAAGTAACAAGATACTGAAACACCACGAGATAAACCAAGAGACTACTTTAATGGGATATCTGACTTTATATTCCTTTATTCCTTTATTCTTCCTTTCACGATTGCTTATCAAATGGTTGCTGTGTCTTTCTCTTTCATTATTCTGGATGTTCTTGAGGTTAGGAATAGAGTCCATGATTCACTCATTTAACATACAATTACTAAGTGATTGCAGTGAGCCTACAATGTTTGCTGATATTGTATATTCAGTTGCTAGCAGAGTAACTGGTACATAATTGTCTTTCAACAAATGTTTGAGAAATAATTGGGAAAATGTATGTCGTTTAATGTCATGTGGAGAATCATTATGATCATAGTATGAGAGTCCAATTTATAGAGATGAAAAAGACTAGTCAGAAACTTTCTCTGGAAGGCAGACATACTATAAGCAAATATTTAAAGTTGTTATTTAGCAAGTGACTATCACTTTATTGAGCAAAGACAATGAGGACAGCAGACCAAAAAAAGATGAGAGGAAGACAAAAAAATAGAATATAGATAAATACTAAATTTAGGATGAAGGTAGCCTCTGTGCAAGAAGGAAGACTTGAGTTTTGGGAAAATCAGATAGTGGAATTTATTTATGTTTATGGCATTTTATTTCTGGTTTGAGATCAGGTACCTTTATTTATGTTATGTGCCACCCCCACCCTGCCTCACCTAGCAGTGTCACACTACTGCCAATTCCTTTCCTATAGTATTATGGTAAATGTTCAGTGTCTGCTTATGAATGAGAACATGTGGTACTCAGTTCTTTGTTTCTGTGCTAGATCACTGAGTATGATAGACTCTAAATCCATCCAAGTTGCTGTGAAGTCCATATGTTTGTCCTTTTTTATGGCTGTGTAATATTACACAGTGTATGTGCACCACATTGTTTTAAACCAGTTCAGTTTCAATGGGCAGCACTGTTGGTTCCATGTTTTTCTATTGTGAATAGTGCTGCAATAAACATGCATGTGCAGGTATCTTTTTGGTAGGATGATTGGAGTTCTTTTGAGTATATTCCAGTAGAGGGATTGCTGGGTCATATGAAAGGTCGATTTCTAGTTCTTTTAGAAAACACCACACTGTTTTCCATAGAGGTTGAACTAGTTTGCATTCCTATCTCAGTGTGGTTTTGATTTGCATTTCTCTGATGATTAGTAAGGCTGAGCACTTTTCCATGTGTCTGCTGGCTGCCTGTATGCCTTCTTTTGAGAAGTATCTATTCATGTCTTTTGCCTACTTTTTAATGGGACTGTTTGTTTTTTTTTCCTTTCAGCACGTTTGAGTTCCTTGTAGATCCTGGACATGTTTCATTGAAAAAAGAACCATTATTGATGCTTAATTGTCTTGTAGAATTTTGATAATTTAATAAAGTTGTAAAATGAGTCACTAAGTTTAGTGAAGTCAGCCTTAGGAAAGCCCCTTTCTCTTAGATCCATCTGTCAAGCTGTCAGTCATCCCTTCTTGAGGGTTCAGTGATTGTCCTCTAGCTGCCCTGGCCTCTAGATTCATTTCTCTGCAAACCATCCTGCTCTATGCCCAGAGAGGGATTCCTGAAATGTATATCGTGTGATTTTTCTGCTTTAAAACAGCTTGTGAGAAAAAGTCTAAACTTGCCAACCTCACATTCAAAGAACCTCTTCTTCTTCTTCTTCTTCTCCTCCTCCTCCTCCTCCTCCTCCTCCTTCTCCTTCTCCTTCTTCTTTTACTTCTACTCATTCTCCCATTGTAGAACACTGTGTTGCCAGGACAATATTCTCCTGCCTATTGCCCCCTGAACCCATCTAGCATATTTTCATCAGTTTTTGCTCTAATTTTTGTCCATTACACTTGTAAATATTAGTATACAACCAGATAAATTCACTTTACTTGTTCAGTTTGGTAAGAAAGATTAAGATAAATAGAAGTTATTGTTATCTTGGAGTCACAGGAATTGTAAGACTAACATCACACATATTAATAATAAGTAAGCAATAATAGGTAAATAAGTAAGCAGGTGTTGGGTATATACGGATATCCATAGAGCCAAGAACAGTGTTGTTTACTTGTTTTTGAGTTGGAGTCTCACTCATCACCCAGGCTGGATTGCAGTGGCACGCCCACGGCCACCCCAGTGTCAACCTGCTGGGCTCAGGCGATCCTTCCACTTCAGCCTTCCAAGTAGCCGGAACTACAGGAGCCCACTATCACACCCGGCTAATTTTTTGATTTATTGTAGAGATGAGGTCTCACCAAGTTGCCCAGGCTGTTCTCGAACCCGCAGGCTCAGGCAATCCTCTCACCTCAGCCTCCCAAAGTGCTGGGATTACAGGCTTGAGCCACTGTGCCCGGCCAGTATTTATTCTTATAATAGTAAATGCTCAATGCAATACTTCTTCAGTGAAAATAAAATGTAAGGAAAATATTAAGATTATACTAAATCATGAACACAATTAAAAAAAATTAAACACTGTACAAAAGCTGAAAATTTGATTTGTTTTGTTTTTCAACATCTTTCATAGATATGCATGTGAAGTCAGTAGGTAGAGTGCCAATATAAAAGATAAAGCACTTGCTTACAAATCTTGATTTTAATTGTAACTTTGAGACTAACTGATATTTGATTAACTGCTTATTAAACTCATGGAGTTTCAATTACCTTTTCTATTGATTGAAAACAGTCACCTACCTTTAACTTTAAATGTTAATCTGCCTTGTGATTGCAAAGCCTTTTGTCTTATATTCCTGAAACCAAGTAAGAAGTCTCTTTTCATTACCGATTGCAGAACAACTTGCCATGAGGGTTGATTTCCTAGTGTTCTAGGAATCCCTTATAGTTATGTGAGTGTAAGATAATAGTTTTAACTTGTTACTAGAGCTGTTAGCTTAATCATGGATTGAGCTAGTAAGATCTCATCATACTCTATAAGCTAAATTAAATTCATCCTTCACTATGCTGTCTTTAGCAAAACCTGCTGCTATAATAGAAGAGTCCAAGTGGTGGTAGATGTGTTACAATGAGTGACATTTATTAGCTCTCTGGTTTAGTTTTAGAGAACCCCTGGGGGACCCACTGATTTCTCTTCACTCAATCCAACCCTAAAATACAACTTTTAAAATTTTCTATTTATTTTTAAGACTCTCACAAATTCTGCTTCTATTAAAAATTTTAGCTTGCATTGAAGATATTAGAAAAACCTTTGAAGAGAGAGAGGAAAGGTAATAAGAAAATCGACAAAATAGGGATGGGAAAGATATGTGTTCATAAACTAGAGGAAAGGACAGACATAGTGGAGGTTGGAGCCATTGAAATTCTTGTTTCTGAATTTTGCCCAGTTTCATCACTTACATATTATTATTTTTCCAATAAAATCCATGTGTTCTAAATGAAAAGAAATGATAGATACACCAGTAGATATTATAATATATTAGATTGTCAGTTAGCAAACATTAACTTCCTTCCCCTCTCACTCCCCAGTCTTCACAGGAGAATTATGCTCTCTCATCCCATTGATGATGAGCTTTGTTATGTGTTTTGCTTTGCTTTTAACGGTCACACACTATAAAGCATCTCTTTGCAAGCTAACAAATTATTCTGCTGCGGTGTCATGGATGCTGAAAGGAGACATGAGACTCCCACGTCAAGATAAAGAACCGTATTACTCACAGCAATAGCAGTAGTTAAAATATTGGTATTTTCCTGTATTGGTCCCCAAAGCTCCAGTTTCTACAGGGCAATATGCCACCTGATACGCACACTCACAGTGAGTTATATTATAGGAAAGAAACCTTGCCCTTTGAGAAACAAAATATTTTATAATGGGAAGTCAACACGTCTACCTTTTATTCTGAAAGGAGATTTTATTTCTATCTTCCAAAGCTATTTGCTATAAAACCTTGAAAATGTAGTCTGGGATAAAGGCAGTCAGTGCCTCTGCTCACAAGATGTATAGAAATGTGAGTGACCCATTGTCTCCCAGTACCATCCTCTGTTAAGGAGAACATTTGCCATTTATCTACTGCCATGTGGGGCCAAGTTCAGTTAAGTTACAACCTAATACAGAGCCATCATAGATACATTTATCTTGAATCAATCGAAGAGCAGTCAGCATGAAGATACAAAAATGAATGTCCATGTCTATAAATCTCTGAATTTTTGGTACCTTTTTATGTAGCATTATTGTACCAATAACTGAGTGATATAGAAATTGGTCATGGAAATGAGATGTTGCCATATCAAAACATCAACTTTGGCTTTAACTTTGGAGTTAGAAAGTGAGTAATGAGGAAGCCGTTACTGGAGGTTTAAAAAAAGTGGTGACATATGTTATAAAATTATAAAATATTTGGTAAAACTGTTGCCTACAGTAACTCAGAAGACAGAAAATCTACCTAATCAACTTATAACATTTGGTGAGTAGATTTCAAGAGCATGAACATATACTATTAATCACAATTGATAAGGTGCTACAGTAAAAAGATGAGCTCAGTAAAAGCTTGTAGGTTTGCAGATGGGATTTAGACAAACTATAGACAGCCCAGAAAACTCAGGTTTGGAAAATAAAATGGTTTCTTATCAAAACAAGATTGTGAAAATTGCAAAGACCAAATCCTTGTTAGCTTTGATATTCTTTGTTAAGACATATGAACTGATTGAAGGGTGGTTTAGCAGATCCTCGTAGCAGGATGAAGGGGCTTCTAGAAAAATTAAGGATGCAGTCTCACAGAGACTGTGTACCCAAAGTGTCCATAATTAAGTCTAGATGGAAACAAGCCTTGGAAGGAACTGTGTGTGTGACTCTTGGCACTTGAATTTAACTAAAGTGTAAGTATATACATAGAAAACAGACCAAGCTTTTGGGAGACATTTATTAGAAAGAGAGTCACCAGTTCTTTTAGAAACTTTTAGAGATATAAAAAGATCTCTTTCTCTCCAATTTTATATAGTCAGAAATTGAACTTATAACTGATGAGCCACCAAGAAGCACTTATTTTTAAATGCCTGATTAGACACAATCAAGAAGGATGATGGCAGAGGAAAAAACTTTAAGATGGTTGACACGAGATCTTTGGAGAACAGTAGAATAGGAGCCACTCTGAGGGTGTACAACCTGAATCTTATTAAAAACCATGACCATGATTTTGTTGTTTGTGGGTTCCATGTTAATGGAGGACAATACAATCACCTTGTCTCAACTCACATGATTGTACAGATACAGGTTTCCTTTGAGTATTCTTGTGAAGGAAGACGCATCTTCATATGGGAAGTGCACAGGTGTCATTCAGCATTGCTCTTATTTTTACTAGCTGAACTATAAGGATATCTCTTATTTTGGTCTATCCTTGGGGCAAGAGCAGTTAGCAAGAAATTATTTCAGCTCTCTACTGTTTCGAGACCTGATGACATTTGTTCTACAAGGGTCTAAAATTGTTATAAACCAATGATTATCATGTACTTTTCATTTTTTTCCCTGTTGAAGAACTAGAAGTATTTATTGTGGATACCCTACCCTGATTGCACAATTGTATATTGGGTGTGTGGAGGAAGATAACTTGTGTTTTTAGTCCATAGGTCACCAGAATAAAAGGAGTTGTATCCAAACTGAATATAGATCATGGGGTTCTGGATTTTGTATCTGTTGCTGTGATTTTAGGGATGCACTGGGATAAGTATATTTTGCATATGGGAAGATAATGTTAGAGGGGAAAAAAGGATACATTTTTTATTGTTAAGTAACTGTTCACTCCATCGCATTACCTCGATGGAAAGAACATATACTATAGCCCCTTGATGTTGGATTTGACTCCATAACTTACTTTAGCCAATGAAACATTAGCAAATGTGATATAAGCAGAGGCTTGAAATGTGTTTGCAAAGTTGGGATCAACCTCTTGCACTTTGACCATTGCCTTGGAAAGACCTGCTAGAGAAACTGCTAGTACTCTAGGTGGGTTCTAGTGTTAGATGCATGAAACAGAGCTGTCTGAACCCACAGACTACAACCTAAGCAGAGCTGTCTTAGCCAACTTGCAGATGCATGAGAAAGTAATATAGTAATTGCTTTTTGTTATGCAAATGGAGATTTTGTGATTGATTGCTTTGTAGCAAAAGTTGACTTACATTTAAAGACTTATGAAACAGAGAATGCTTGCCTCAGGAAGAGGATAATGACAATATTATAGTTTTTGGGTGACGGAGAGAGGGCAGGAACTAAGTCTCAGGCTAATTTATTCAGATAGACATTCAGCAATGAGTGTGCAAAGAGGTTTATGGCCTTCTGAAACCAACTATTACTTTATTTTTTAAGTTGACCGATTTTGGTGAACTTGTATGCTATGCCATGAATCTTTGTTTGGGGGTTCTTAAAATTAAATATTGTGTTTGTTTGTTTGCAGTATACCCCTGAGAATAGTGAACAAGAGTGGAATTTGGGCTTCCTTGGAGTTCGCTGACTTAACAGTTGATCACATTTTGAGGAATTCTATTTGCAAGCTTAGAAAATTACCACATAGAGTTCACCATATGGCACAACTGACTTTGCTTAAGGGAGCTATTGTATTTGAAAAATCAAAAACACTCACTTAATCCTCAAATCTCTCTTTTTTTCCCCCTACTGTCATGGTTTCCATGACTACATTTCACAGCCTCACATTATGTTTTAAATGTAACCATTTCTACAGAAAAACATCATGAAGAATTTTCAGAAGGAAGAAAGTAAGAGGGAAGTTTAATGGACAAATGATATTTGCTAACTTCCACAACTTGTTTTGAGATTGAGTACAATACAAATGGGAAATATATTTTTAAAGCATGATGTCTTAAGTTTTTAAGATAGGTTCTATGATAGACTATAGATACTGGAGATATACAACTTCAAATATCAAATAAGGATTGGTGAGGACAAACTTGTATGTAGTGAATTAGATTCTTATACCTCCTAACAGCTCTTGTAAATATTTTTCTTTTTTCTCTTATGTTTGTTTTAGGTGTGTTTTGATAATTATCTATTTGGGTGGGAGAAGGGGAAGCAACACATATTTTTCCCCTAATGAATTTCTTAAGATTAAAAAAAGGTAGGTAAAGATAAAAAAAGGCAGATAAAGATTTCTCTTTTTTTTTCCTATTAGGAAAGGGAATGTTGAATTTAATTCCACTACTTACAAACGTTCTTTAGAGCTGGCCTTTCCTAGTGCACCTTTCATTTTATTGAAGGCCATATGTTGTTTTCAGTTGCATGAACACTCTCTAGTTCACAAAGCTATTATTGTGTGTTAAATGAATGCTATGGGGATTCTGGCACACTGCCTCCAGAGCCAGGGATCTTTACTGGTGTGTTTTTTAAGCTCTGGTGTAAGGGCCTTATAAAGTTGTTACTAGAAAATAAAAAAACCAAATATGCCTCATCTTACACATACACATAACCCTGCATAAAAGCTTCTCATTTTTTGTTATAGAAAAACATCATTCTGATTCAAGAGGAATAACACTTGACATATAGGTTTGATGTAGGTAAGTGTTACTTTTTTCACCTGTACATTTCAATGTTTAATGTCTTTTTGTTAGTAATTAGCATAAATAAAATTGGCCCACCATTAGCAGTGCCATTTCTACCTTGTGGGGGAAAAAAAATACTTTGTCAGGTTTTCAGTGAAGAACTCTGTAAGTTGAAGAATCAAGAATCAACACCGGACAAGTCAAAAGTTGCATGACCTGAAAATGCATAAGTCACATCAGAAGTTACTCTAGGAGTCTTAAAGCCCTAGATCATTGTCTTCTATTTCCCGTCTAAGTGGGTGGAAGGGTGATATGAAGACAGCCTCATTGCATTTCCATTTTCTTTCTCTTCAACTATTGAAGGCTAAAGTTTCTGATGAAGTTTCAAGGTGATGACATAAAAATGGCAGGGTCATTCTTTTTTGGAGAACTTGCAGCATCCGGCACCCTGTTGCTCTTACTTGTTTCTCTCCTGCATTAATATAGGCAAGCCAGTTGACATGCATGCACTAACAGAAATGAGTAAGTGTTGGGTGCAGTAGGAATCGCATGGGGAATTGCCTTTGTGTGTACGTCCATGACTGTTGCAGGGTTTTGCAAGTACCATGTCTCCTGTTTGTGACTATTTGTACAAAACTGCACATATGAATATGAATAAGTAAAATTTTTTAAAGTAATATGCATTAGATGATATCTGAAGGAAAACTCAACCTCTCAAACTTGAGTGAACATTTTCTCACACAGATGAATAAAAAGAATGTGCATCCAATTGGGGAATGAAAGGAGGACTTCAGAGAAAATGGTAAAATATTTTCCTCAAAAAATATTTTCCTCCATAAAAACATAAAATAGTCAAAGTCAACTTTTTCAGATTTTTTTTTTAGAAAGATGAAAATTAAAAAAGGTTTGCAGACATCTTCAGAATTCTAGTCAAGAAAAATAGTCGAATCTCTGTAAGAACAGTGAAATATGTGACATGTTAACTTGCCTTTTTCCCATTCCCCTGACCAGCTCTACAGAAGCCTTTAAAAAGCACAGCAGCCGGGCTCGGTGGCTCAGCCTGTAATCCCCACCTTTGGGAGGCTGAGGTGAGTGGATTGCCTGACCCCAAGGGTTCGAGACCCGCCTGGGCAGGCGAGACCTCATCTCTACAATAAATAAAAAAAATCAGCCGGGCCTGGTAGCGCGCGCCTGTAATTCTGGCTACTCGGAAGACTGAGGCGGAAGGATCGCCGGAGCCCAGCAGGCGAGGCTGCGGTGGCCGGGAGTGGCCACTGCACTCCAGTCTGGGCGACTGAGTGAGACTCCAACTCAAAAAAATAAAAATAAAAATAAAAATAAAAAATAAAAAGCGCCGCATGTAGTCACAGCTCACTTAATGTAGATAGCCTTTTCTCCAGGGGCATTTGCCAAAATAATGACAGGCAATTGTTTAACACTGTGCCTTCCTGAGGTGGTAGACCACAGTTGGGGGCAAATATGCTAATCAAAAATACTTATGAGAAAAAATCTGGGTAATGGAATGTCTGTAAGGAACTTGAAAAGCTGTGACCTATTTCTGGAAATCTAGAAGTGAATGTACATGTGAAGGGCTGTGTGCATAATCAGGACTGTGAGTATGCACAGGAAAGACCAGAAAAAACCCTTGGTCTCATCTCTTACTAACCTCTGGACTCTGTACAAGCAAGAAGTGAAGGCTAGGGCAAAGTTACAAACTGCCTGGCTGAGTGTTATAAGCATGCCTAGCACACACATAGAGTTTCTTCACAACAACTTTATTTGCTCCCTCACAACAATTTGTTAGTTTCAGGTACTTAAGGAAATCTCTGGACAATTATTTTCTTTCCATCAAACTGAGCAGAGACTTCAGTAGTTACAAATGAGAAAAAACTAAGTTCAGAAAAGTAATTGAAACAACAATTGACTACAAACAACAATAAAAATAAACATCGGAGAGGGCATAGAATCTGACTTCAGAGACTCCATTTTAAAAAAATTTCTAGTTTTTGACAAAAATATGAGACATGCAAAAGAAAAAGATTATATGACCCATATACTTTTAAAAAGCAATCAATAGAAATTGTTTCTGAGGAAGCTTAGATATTGAATTCATTAGAAAAATATTGTAGTCATTTTAAACATGTTTGAAGAACTAAGGTGCATAAGAATGCTGTCTCATCAAATAGAGAATATCAATAAAAAGAAAGTATACAACTAGAAATTCTATAGAAAAATACAATAACTGAAATGAAGAATTTAGCAGAGGTAATCAGCAGCAGATTAAAACATACAGAAATCAGAATTAGAGAACTTGAAGACAGGTCAATTGAAGTTTTTCAGTCTGAAGAACAGAAGAAAAAATTAGGAAAATTAAACAGAGCCTCAGATACCCAAGGGACAGCACTGAGTGTACCAACATATATATATATAATGAGAATTCCAAAAGGAGAAGTGAGATAGGAAAAAAAAGTATAAAGGATATTTGAAGCCGAGTTCAGTGGCTCAGCCTCTAATCCTGCACCTTGGAAGGCTGCAGTGAGTGAATTGCCTGAGTCCGTGGGTTCGAGACCCGCCTGGGCAACTTGGTGAGACCTCATCTCTACAATAAATAAAAAAAAATTAGCCGGGCATGGTAGCGCGGGCCTGTAGTTGCAGCTCCTTGGAAGGCTGAGGCGGAAGGATCGCCAGAGCCCAGCAGGTCAAGGCTGTGGTGGCTGGGAGCGGCCACTGCACTCCATTCTGGGTGACAGAGTGATACTCCAACTCAAAAAAAAAAAGAATATTTGATGAAAAAATGGCCAAAAACTTCCAAATTTGATGAGAATCATGAATCCATGTGTACATGAGTCCACACATCTGAGCGTGACACATCTGAGCTCTATAAAATAGAAGTAGAATAAATTCAAAGAGATTCACACGTAGAACACATCATAATCAAACTCTTGAAACCCAAATACAAAAAAAAATTTATGAAGATAACAACAGAGAAATGATTAGTCAAGTACAAGAGATCTCCAATATAATTTACAGTTAATTTTTTAAAAATCAGAAACCATGGAAGCCAGAAGGAAGTAGGATGACATTCAAAGTGCTGTCAACAGGGCCAGGCATAGTGGCTCATGCCTATAATCCCAGGGCTTTGGGAGACTGAGATGATAGGATCACTTGAGACCAGATGTTCAAGACCAGTCTGTGCAACATAACTAGACAGTGTCTCTACAGAAAATAATAATTTAAAAAATTATCTAGGCATGGTGGCACACATCTGTAGTCCAGGATACTTGGAAAGCTGAGACAGGAGAATCATTTAAGCCCAGGTCATCAAGATTATAATAAGCTATGATTATGTACCACTGCACTCCAGCCTGGGCAACAGAGTGAGATTTTCTCAAAAAAATAAGGCCTGTCAACAGTGGTTTTTATATTCAATAAGATTATACTTTAAAAACAATGGTGACATAAAGACATCCCAGATCAACAAAGACTGAGAGTCCATTGCTACCAAACCTGTCTTACAAGAAATACTAAAAGAAGTTTTTCAGGTCAAAATGAAACAATTCTAGACAATAAATCAAATCAGTATTAAGAAATAAAGAACACTGGTAGTGATGACTTCATATGTATATACAATAGACAGTATAAATAAATTTTTTGCTTGTAATTATTTCTTTTTCTTTCTTATTTAAAAGATTATTACATATAGTAATAATTATAAATTGCATTGATGGGCATCCAATGTACCAGATGTAATTTGCATTAAAATAATACCTTTTAAAAAGAGAGAGAGAAGGAATAGAGTCATAAAAAGAAAGGTTTTTGTATAATGCTGAAATTAAATTAGAGTTGGTCTGAAATAGATTAGTTGCTTTAAATTAAGAGGTTAGTTAACATTCCCAATTTGTTAAGAAAATAACTCAAAAATATATAACAAAAAATGAAACTAAAATAATACATTAAAAATATCTATTTAACAGAAAAGAAGTTAGTAATGCAAGAATAGAAAAGATATGACACATAGAAAACAAATAAAATGACAGAGGCAAATTCTACCTTATCATAAACATATTAAATGTAAATGCATAAAACTTTGTAATTAAAACACAAGAGATCTGTTTGAGAAAGAAGAAGAGTGAGTGATTATAAGATGATTTGAATCAGTTCACTCCTTCCCAACAGTACACAAAATGTCAGTTTCATGTGGGAGAAAACTTCGTTGCGACACACAGTGGTGGGTGCCAGAGCCCAGGTAGAACAAGAAGCAGTTCCTGTGTGGGGAAGACCCTCCTGTTGGGTGAATCTGACTGACATACCCACCATTAGCACCCAGTGGAGCAACAGAATGGCACCTCTCTTGCAGGGCAGGGCAGAGAGTGGGAACCTAGCCTCCAATTAAAGGAGGCACAATGAACACATTTGGATGGGTGAAACTCCCTGCACCCAGTGGGGGTCTCCATGAACACACAGACCAAAAAGTTAGGTATGGTAATCTGGGCACCTTATCCCAGATAAAACTAGAAGAGCTAGGCATGTATAGGGACTGAAATCACACTGGTGAGGTAGAAGGGTGAATGATTTAGGGCTGATTCACCTCCTCCCTGCCAGCCTTCAGTCACATGCAGCAGGGGGCTGACCATTGGTTGGACTAGTTTAGCACTGGGAGAGAAAATCTGCAGAAACAAGAACCTGCTACAGGGTGGAGCACCTCATTCTTTTTCTGAGTAAAGAGAAATCTAACAAATGAGAAAAGGTCAATGAAGAAATGTAAGCAACTCTCAGCATATGAAAAAGCAGCCATCGGAGCACAAAGAGTGGAAACCCCCAGAACAACCTACCCTAGTCAACAGCCACAGAAATCAGAGAATGGATGGCACAAATCATCAGGAACCAAGAGAAACATGAAGTGAAACTCAAAGAAATTGTACAGAAAGTAAAAATGGAATTGGTCAACTTCAAAGAAGCCTATTTGGAAATAAAGAAGTATTGATTCTTGAAATCAATAACAAAGTAACAAGTATTGGGAACAGGCTCAACCAAGCAGTGGAAAAAAATTTCAGACCTTGAAGACCAAAATATGATATGAATACAATCAGTTAAAAAAATTTTTTTAAAAAACTGCTAAAAAAGAAGGAACCAATCCTCCAAGAGCTGTTTGACCTTGTCAAAAAAGTAAACCTATGCCCAACTGTTTTTCTGGAAGCAGAAAGGGAAAATGAAAACACCATGGAACAAATATGCCATGAGGTTATTCAAGATAACTTCTCCCAACTTGATAGAGAGATGCCTATCCAAGCACGAGAGTCAGAGAATCCCTGCAAGATATTACAGGAGAAGGCCACCACCAAGCCACATAGTAATCTGCCTCCAAAAAGTAAGCATGAAAGAAAACGAATTCCTAAAGGCAACAAGAGAGAAAGATCAGACTACTAACCCAGAAAAACCAGTCAGAATTGCTCCAGACTTATCTGCAGAAACACTACAAGTAGAAGAAATTAGAGTCCAATTTTTAAAAATAAGCCATTCCAACCAATAATTTCCTACCCAGCCAAGCTAAGTATCATCAGTAATGGAGAATTAAAATTCTTCCCAGACATCCAATCCCTAAGAGAATATGCTGCCTCCAGACCAGCACTTTAGGAGTTGTATAAGAAGGTGTTGAGCACAGAAAAAAAAAAGGTCATGCACATCACAAAAGTACAGGCAAATCAGAGGTAACAGTGTATATAGAGCACCCAGAAAAATGAAGATACACACACATATAAAAACACAAAAGTTACAAGGAAACAAAGTAACTCCTTAAGAGTCCTATGACAGGGATAAACACTCACATATGAACAATCAACTTGAACATGAATGGACAAAATGCACCACTGAATAGACATAGAGTGGCAAGCTGGATAAACTAGATAAAAAACTGAGTAAACTGGGTTAAAAAAAACATGATCCAACAATCTACTGCCCCACCACAAAAGATACCCACAAACTCTAGGTTGGAATCTGGAGAATGACCTTTCAGGTGAATGGCAAACAGAATAAATCGGGTATCGCTACTCTAATATCAGACAAAACAGTCTTCAAGTCATCAAAAGTTAAAAAGGATGTCGGGAGCCGCAACTCCTATCAGAAGGCAAAGTAAGGGTTACCTGAAAATGGGAAAAACGCTGGTTGGGAGCAAGGCCCCAGCTAAAGCGGATGTGCTGGAGGCAAAGCCCCATGGATCCCATTGATGGGCCCCTTTGATCTCTAGGAGTGTTTGCATAAGACAGAAAGTACCCCTTTCTGATGAAGCATTAACTGATAAGCGAGGATGATGTATTGACGAAACTGAAGTTTGAGACATGAACAAGGAACACAGCAAAAGCACAGCCATTAGAGACGCTAGAGAAGTTTAGTTACCTTCGTCTCCATGAAAAGCAAAACCGTTGCATATAAAGAAAATAAAAGAACTTTCTTATTCTTTATTTTTAATGGTTAACAGACCCTATACTAAAATAACACCTTAGACGGGTAAGATGGAGGAAGACGTTTGTGAGACCTGAGACAAGTCAATCCTGAGGGCAGCTGCTTTTAAACATAATTTAAGAAAGTATAGACATAGTAAATATAAGTTTGTAAGAGGAAAATGATCTAGTAGTATAAGTATAATAATATAGGAGAGAATAGTTAAGTAGATAAAAATAGGATGAGGATTAAAGATAATTAGATAAAAAATAATTAAATAGAAAACAAATGTAGGATATGAGTAGTCAAGTATAATTCATATAAAGGTTGTTAAGCATTATTAGATGATGATTCATATAAGTAAAATAAGAATAAAGATAGATACAGAATAGGAAAGTTTATAGGAAATAATTAAGAAATAATAAAATTAGTTATAAGAAACAATAAAATTAGTTATAGATGTAAATGCCAATATATTGCTGCTAAGTTACATGTAAGAATTGTTAGAAATATGATATAAAAGGGGTAAGGGTTGAAAGGTTACAGTTAATTATTTTTAGCAAAAGTTGTTTCATTCCTGTCTGTTGATTTTAACATAATGGAAACCAAAAAAAGAATAGGAAGAAACAAATAAATCATTGTAAAGCATTTGATTGTGAAGGAGAACATAATGTAAGCATTTGTGGGCATATGTGTGAAGGGGTTGAGAGTTGAAAATGCCTTATATAAACATGTGAAAATTGAATAAACTTTGGAAGAGTCCCGAACTCGACCCAGGAAGTTGACTTATGTCTTCTTCCTTCGGCCGCGTCTGATTCTCTCGCCTCAGGCCCTAACCCTTGTGTTGGAGCTGGTCTCTAACAAAAGGACATAGAAGGACACTACATAATGATAGAAGGCTCAATTCACTAGCAAAAAATATTCATTCTAAACATATATCCACCCAACATGGAAGCACCAGGTTTTATAAGACAGCCACCAAGCAAACAAAAAGAGGACATTGACTCTCACACAATCACAGTTGGAGAACTAAATATCCCACTAATAGAAGCATCACTGAGGCAAAAAATCAACAAGGAGATCCAAGAACCTCAACTCAACACTCAGTCAAATGGACTTAATAGATAGCTACAGAAACCTATACCCAACAACTACAGAATATACTTTTTACTCATCAGCACATAAAACATACTCCTGGAGTGATCACATTTTTGGACATAAATCAAACATGAATAAATTTCAAAAAATCAAAATAATTCCATGTATCATCTCAGATCACAGAGGAATAAAAATAAATATTGCTACCAACAAGATGCCCGGCAAACACACAAAGACATGCACACTAAGCCACATGTTGTTGAAAGACTTCTGGGTCAACACAGAAATCAAGAAAGAAATAAAAAATTCCTGGGAGCAAACAAAAACAAAGATACATTTTGTCAGAATCTCGGGATGTCATATAAACAGTGTTAAGAGGAAAATTCATAGCATTGCATGCACAAATTAAGAAAACGGAACGATCACAAGTGGTCAGCCTAATGTCACAGCTAAAGGACCTGGAAAGGCAAGATCACCTGAATCCTAACTTCAGCAGAAGAATCAAGATCACCAAGATAAAATCATAGTTTCAGGACACTGAAGACAAAAATATCAAAGAAAGGATTAACATGACCAAAAGCTGGTTCTGTAAAAGGATGAGTAAAATTGATGGTCCCCAGGGCACGTTGACTTTGAAAGGGAGATAGAAAGCCCAGATAAACACAATTGCAAACACAAAAATGTGAAGTCACAACTGACCCTGAAGAAATTCAAAATATTATCAGAGGTTTACTATAAAAACCTGTACACAAAAACACTACAAAACCTAAATGAAATGCATTTTCTGACATCACACAACCTCCCAAGGTTGAAACAAGAAGAAATTGAAATTCTAAACTGACAAATAACAATCCAGGAAATCGACTCAATTGTAAGAAGTCTACCCACCAAAATAAGCCTTCGACCTAATGGCTTCCCAGCTGAATTCTATAAGACATACAAGGAGATGATGACGATTGAAATAGATTGAATGTTCCCCAACTCATTTTATGGAGCCAATATCATACTGACATCCAAACCTGGCAAAGACCCAACAAGGAAAGGGAATTCCAGACCAATCTTCTTGATGAACATAGATACAAAAATTCTAAACAAGATTCTAGCAAATTGAATCTAATATCACATCTCAAGGATTATCCACTATGACCAGGTGGGCTTCATTCCTGGGATACAGAATTGCTTCAACATTCACAAGACCATAAACATAATTCAGCACATATTAGCAGATATAAAACCAAGAACTGCATGCTTATATCATTAGATGCAGAAAAGGCATTTGGCAAAATCCAGTATTCCTTCTTGACAAAAAAACCTTGAGCACTTAAGCATAGAAGGAACATTCCTCAAAACAGTAAGAGCTATCTATGATAAACCCACAGCCAACATTTTGTTCAGTGGGCAGAAATTGCAAACATTTTCCCTGGGAGCAAGAATAATACAAGGATGACCACTCTTACCCCTCCTCTTCAGCATAGTATTGGAAGTCCTAGCCAGAACAATCAGGCAAGAGAAGGAAATCAGATGTATCCAGATAGGAAAAGAGGAAGTGAAACTATCCTCTTTGTGGACGATATAACTTTATATCTTGAAAACCCTAGGGAGTCTGTCAAAAGCCTTCTGGCACTGATAATTGACTTTGGTAAAGTCTCGGGGTAAAAAATCAATGTGCAAAAGACAGTTGCAATTCTATAACAACAACAAGCAGAGAACCAAATAAAAAGCATAATGCTATTCACAATAGCTACACACACACAAATGAAATAGCTTGGCATTCACGTAACCAGAGAAGTGAAAGATATTTAAAATGAGTACTACAAAATGTTGTTCAAAAAAATCAAGGATGACACAAACAAATGAAAAAACATTCCATGGTCATGTATCAGAAGAATCAATATTGTCAAGATATCCATTCTATCCAAGACAATCTACAGATTCAATGCAATGCCCATAAAATTACCAACATAATTTTTCTCAGACCTGAAAATGATAATACAGAAATTCCTATGGAAACAAAAAAGATCATGAATAGCCAAAACAATCCTCAGCAAAAGGAACAAAGTGGGAGATATCACACTTCCAGATTTTAATCTTTACTACAAAGATACAGCAACCAAAACAGCCTGGCATTGGTACAGGAATAGGAACATAAACCAGTGAAATGAGACAGAGATTCTGGAAGCAAAAACTTGGTCTCTTAACCAACTCATCTTCAACAAAGCCACGGATAACAACCACTTGGGAAAGGAGACCATATTTAACAAATGGTTCTGGGAAACTGGCTGACCACATGCAGAAGAAAGAAACTGGACCCCTATCTGTCACCATATACCAAAGTCAACTCTAAATAAATCAAAGACCTAAACGTAAAACCGCATACTATAATAATCCTAGAAGAAAATGTAGGATACACGCTTATGCACATTGGAGTATACAATGAATTTTTGACCAAATCCCTAAAAGCAAGTGCATAAAAGCTAAGATAGACAAGTGGGACCTCATCAAACTGAAAAGCCTTTGCACAGCAAAAGAAACTATCAAGAGAGTGGAGAGGCAGCCCACAAAAATGGAAAAACAAAATATATGCTAATTATGTACCTAACAAAGGCCTAACATCCAGGATCTTCAAGGAACTCAGATAAACTGAAAGGAATAAAAACAAACTACTGTGTCAAAAATGGGCAAAGAACATGAATAGACACTTCAACATAAGATATACAAGCACGCAACAGATACATGAAAAAATGCTCAGTCTCACTAATCATCAGAGAAATGCAAATCAAAACTACAATGATACCACCTAACTCCAGTAAGAGTTGCCATCATTAAACAGACAAACAAACAAACAAAAGACAGATGCTGGCACTGGTACGAGAAAAGGGAGCACTTCTCCACTGTTGGTGGTGTGTAAGCTAGTTCAACCTCTGTGGAAAGTGTGTGGCAATTCCTAAAAGAATTAAAATTGACATTCCATACATTCCAGCAATCACTCTTCTGAATATACCTGAAGAAACTTAAATTGTTCTACAAAAAAGACACCTGCACACACCTGTTTATAGATGCACTATTTCACAATAGCAGAAACATGGAATCAACACTGCTGCCCGTCGAAAGTGGACAGGATATAAGAAAATGTGATACATATACATAATGGACTATTACATAGCCTTAAAGAAGAACAAAATAATGAACTTGGAAGCAAATTGGATGGAGTTGGAGACCATTATACTTAGTGATCTATCACAGAAGCAAAGAACTGAATACTGCATGTTCTCATTCATAAATGGAACCTGAACATTAGCACAAGGGAGGAATCAGCAGTCCCTGGGTACTGCCAAGGGAGGAAGGGGGATCACATAACAACACAAAGTGCACCTGGTTCCAAACCGGGGGAAGTGAGGGCCAGTTAGGAGCCCAAATATCACCTGCATGCAGTCTGCTTGTGTGGGTTAACCTTACTTGTATCCCACATTTCTATAATAAAATACAATTTTTTTTAAAAGACAGAAACTGACTGAAGGAATTTAAGAACATGATTTAGTTCAGGTGACTCTCCTCTTTCTCTCACTCTCTAATTTACTTTCTAAATAAAAATGATATTTTCTAATCTAAAAAATGGTATTTCATGCAAACAGTAACTAAAAGAGAGCTGGAGTGGCTATATTAATATTGGACAATTTTTTTGCATATTTATCTTGTATCCTGCAACCTTACTAGACTAGTTTAATAGCTCTAATAGTATTTTGTGGAGTCCTTAGGATTTTCTATATGTAAAATTATGTCACCTGAAAATAGAGATACATGTGCTTATTACTTTCCAATATGAATGCCTTTTACTTCATTTTCTTGTCTACTTGTCTTGACTAGGACATCAAGGATGATGCATCCTTGCTTTGTTTTTGATCCAGGATTGAAAGCTTTCAGTATTTTATTATTATTTGTGACTTTAGCTGTGTATTTTTCATAGATATATTTTATTAGGTTGAGGAAGTTTCCTTCTTTTCCTAGTTTACTGGGTGTGTTTATTAAGAAGCGATGTTGCATTTTATGAAGATATGTACTACTGTACTTGTTAATAACAGTCTACTTTTGTATTTTCTGCTTACTAGGCTACAGAGAAAGTATTCACCATGGGAATGGTTGCATACTTAGTAGGCAGAAATTTTGTTGGCCAGCTCCAATAAGGAGATGACATCTTGAAAAGAAATGCAGCTAAAATCACAATCTCATTGAATATATGCTAATTCACTACTGTTCTTCAAGATTTGTCTATTTCCACACATGCCGATCAGGAAGATTAACTGGGAAAATAATATACATACTAGTTCTGCAATCTACAGTCTTTAGTGATAACATTAGTACATGTAATTCACCCAGGGATATTGTATTGATTTTTAAACTTTAAAAGAGGATGCTTAAAAAGCTTTTATTTATTTATTTATCTTTGGTTCAATAGCTTTGGGGGTACAATAATTTTTGGTTACAAAATTGCATCACATAGTAGTGAAGAAATCCGTGATTTACGTGTACCCAGCACCCCCACTTATGCTCATTGTCCCCAACAGATAATTTTTCATCCTGCCACCCCTATGTCTTCCCCCTTCTGAGTCTCCAATGTCCTTTGTATCATTCTCTATATCTTTGTAGGTTCTTAGTTTAGCTCCCACTTATAAGTAAGAACATGAGATGTTTGGTTTTCTGTTCCTGAGTTAGTTCACTTAAGAAGATATCCAATTTAATCCAGGTCACGCAAAATACATTATTTTATTCTTTTCAAAGAAGAATAGTATTCTATAGTGTGTATATGCTACATGTTCATCATTCACTGATCAGTTGATGGGCATTTAGGATGATTCCTCATCTTTGCATTTGCGAATTGTGCTATGGTGAACATGTGGGAGCAGGTGTTTTGTTTTGTTTTGTTTTTTAGAATGTTAGCCTTTTCTGCCATGATAGGCCTTTTCCATGAATTAGGGAGCTAATTTGAGGATTGTGTCTGTTGCTAAAGGTATTTATTCCAGATGGAAATTTACTACTTAGAAGCTGAAAAAATAATCTCAAAATAGGTTTTTTAATCCCATGGGGCCTCCAGTAACCCTTCACTCTGTCCTGGAGATTTCTGTACCTGTCCTCAGGACTTGGTATCAGTATTTGATCCTCTAAATTAAAATAAAACAGTCATGTCTATAACTTACATTGGCAGAAAACCTTGGAAGTCAACAAAATATGAAATTTCAAAACTCACTGTAGACTGTTGTGGTACACTTAAATGACAGAGCTCAAAAGTTTGTCCACTGTGAGGATTTACCTTCTTTAGTCATTCTATAATCTTCCAGATGTCTAAGAGTGTCACTTCCTCAGTGTTAAAGTTTCAAATGGGGGAATATATAGAATGATTTCCTGACACTGGAGGTACAATTGAAGATTCTTTCTAAAAGTTACTAGTCCTCCCCAAGAGGAAATTGAAAGAAAAGCTATGATTCTATACCTTAGAAAATCAACTTAGTACTCTGTTTACTAGATGTATAGGTGTCATTTGTTACTATTTTACAAGATTGAGTAATACTTTTTGAGATGGCCATCTTTTTCTAGTTCTAAGCCTCCTGCAACCAATTACCCACCACCAGGGAGTCTCATTACAAGATGGTTATGCTATGTATGCTACGAATTGTGGTAACCAGACTCATTTTATTTCTTTCTTCTTTTTTTTTTTTTATTGGAGACTCACTCCATTGCCTAGGCTGTATGCAGTGCAGTGGCATACTCACGACGACCTCAGCATCGACCTGCTGGGCTCAGGTGATCCTTCTGCCTCAGCCTTCCAAGTAGCCGGAATTATAAGCATGCACTATCACATCTGGCTAATTTTTTGTTTTATTGTAGAGATGAGGTCTCGTCAAGTTGCCCAGGCTGTTCTCAAACCTGTGGGCTCAGACAATCCCCTCACCCTGGCCTCCCAAAGTGCTGAGATTACAGGCTTGAGCCACCACGTCTGGCCTTATTTCTAATATTTAAGTTCCATTGTCAGTCACATCACCCTGGGATACTCCAACTTCCATTAAGGATCCCAATTCTACAAAGGGCAGTTGCAATCATTCTGCTGTTCTCTGTATGCTGTGTATTTTTCATGTTCTTGATGAAGGGAATATTCTCTTTTCCCTTTGTGGGATATAGCTAGGGGGCTCATGATATACCTAAAAATATTTATTTTTTCAAAATCAACTTACATGAGGTATAATTATATATAGCCAATTTCACTCATTTTAAGGTCATGTTTGATTAAGTTATATATCCCTGTAACTACAATCAATAGAGTATAAAGCATTTCTAGCTTCTAAGAAAGCTATAACTAATCTATAACTAATCTCCTATAACTAATCTCCCTGCCATCTTCCCTAACCCCTGGAAACCACCGATTTTATTTTTATCAGTGTTAATAAGTTTTAACAGCTTAAGATACTCATATAAACTCATGCACTATGTATTCTTGTGCATGAGTTCCTCCATATCATAATGTTGTTAAGATTCAGCTATTTGGGGAGTATATCAATAATTTGTTTCCTTACAGAATAGCAATCCATTACATAAGTATATCATTCTTTGTATATCTGTTTTCCCATTGATGACATTTGGAATATTTCCAGTTGTGGACTATAGTGAATGAAACTACGATGATATCTGTATACATCTGCTTCTATGGATTTATGGTTTTTGTGGTTGTCCTGTGGAGGGCTTGATGAACTCCATGTTTAAAAAAAGCGGTTTTCATATTTGGAGTAATGATGCCACACACACCAAAAATGTATAAAAATATTTATTTTTCACATAATGGGACTTTCTTGGGAAAGAAAGACAGACAACCAAGCTTGCCCAAAATGACTTGACTGAGACAGGTGCTAAGGGCTTTGGTTTTTATTGTGTTTAGTGAGTGGAGTCAAGGTGGAGTGTTCCCATGAAGTTTGCATGGTTTGAACATCCCCATCCAGTGCCATAGGAGGAGATGCCCAGACTTTCCCATTGACTGTTCAGATTTGGTCAAAAAGGAAAAGGATTGGACCTTACAGTAGTCAGTGGTAAACATAAAAAATAGAGTCAGACACTTTATTACATATGTTTTCAGTTATTTGGGGTAAATATCTGGAAGTGGAACTGTTGGGCCATGAAGTATATATTTGACATTTTAGGAAACTGCTAGAATTCTCAAATGGCGGCATCATTTTACAATTCCACCAGTCATAAATTAGAGAATGAATCTATTCACATCGTCCCCCAAATGGGCTGTTTTAGTCTTTTTAATTTTAGCTATTCTAGTAGGTATGAAATGAAAAAAATCTTGTGATTTTTATTTTCATTTTCTCGGTGACTAATAAAGTTAAGAACTTTCAAATGCTTATTGGCCAAGTATATATGTCTTTTATGAAGTATCTGCTTGAATCTTCATTAATATGAAATTGAGCTGTCTCATTTTTGAGTTACAAAACTTCTTTATATATTCTGAAGGCAAGTGCTCTGTCATATATGTTTCTAATATATACCTACATCTGTAGATTGTCTTTTAATTTTCTTTACAATGTCTTTTAAAGAGCAGAAGATTTTAGTTTTCACGAAGTTCAATTTATCAATTTTTTTCTTTTGAAGTTAGTGTCTTCTGTATATTGAGAAATATTTGCCCCAAGGTCTCAAATATTTTCTTCCATGTTTTATCTTAGGTTTTTTATAGTTTTAAGTTCTACATTTAGGCCTATGATCCATTTTGAATTAATTTTTATGATGTGAGGCAAGCATTAAACTTTTTTTTCTAAAATGCAGACATACATTTGGTCCAATGCCATTTGTTAAAAAAAGTCCATTGACAACCATGCTTTTGCTAAGCCCTGATCCAGCCATGTGGTTCTTTGAGTTCTGGCTGGGCCATGTTTTTCTAAGCTTTGGCCCCCTCCCCTACCATGGGGATGTGAATCTCCTCTCTCTACCCCTCCAATTCACTTTCTAAATAAACTATATTTTCCAATATAAAAAAATTCCTTTTGACATTTAATAACCTTGGCACATTTGTCAAAAATTGACCATGTATATGTGAGTCTTTTTCTGGTCTGTTTATTGGGTTATAATAAGGTATGTATCTATCTTTGTATCAATATGGTACTGTCTTGATTCATGTAGCTTCAGAGCAAGATTTGAAATCAGGTAGTGAAGTTACTCCAACTTTGTTCTTTTTAGATTTTAATTATTCTAGACCCTTTACATTTCCATATGAGTCTAACAATTAGCTTGTCAAGTTTTACACACACACACACACACACACACACACACACACACACACAAATTCTGCTGTAATATGAATAGGGATCATATAGATTTATTTTGTTATTGTGTGCCTTAGTATAGTTTTCTTCAAGATTTTTGTGTTTGGAGTTTGTTGTGCTTCATAGAACTGTGGGGTTATTGGGGTTTTTTTTAAAATCAAATTTAGGAAATGTTTTCCATTTTTTTTCTCTAACACTTTTTTTTAAAAGTCTTTTTCTGTAGCACTTCTCCTTCAGGGACTCCAACTGCATGTATACTTGGCTCTGTTTCTTTTTATTCACTCTGTTTCTTTTTATTCACTCATTTTTCCTTCTGAGTTTTATTTTGGGTAGGACTTGTGATGTCTTTAATTTTGCTAATTCTTTCTTTCATAATATCTTTAAAAATTTTTTTTGCAATATGAATATCAAATATTTTATTTCATCCAACTATACCTGTGATTTTCAAACTTCAAAAAATTAACATGTAGCCGGGCTCGGTGGCTCAGCATGTAATCCCGCGCCATTGGGAGGCTGAGGTGAGTGGATTGCCTGAGCCCACAGGTTCGAGACCCGCCTGGATAGCAAGACCTCATCTCTACAATAAATAAAAAAAGCAGCCGGGCATGGTAGTGCATGCCTGTAATTCCGGCTACTTGGAAGGCTGAGGCGGAAGGATTGCTGGAGCTCAGCAGGTCGAGGCTGTGGTGGCCTGGAGCGGACACTGCACTCCAGTCTCGGCGACAGAGTAAGACTCCAACTCAAAAAACCAAAAAAATGTAATATTAGTATACGTTTATGAAGTACTATGTGATGTTTTGATATATTAATACATTGTAGAAAGATTAAATCAAGTTAACTAACATATTTATTACCTCATCAACTGTTTTTATTTTTGGGTGAGAGCATTTAAAATCTATTTTTTAAAAATCATTATATTAAAAAAAACCTGCACTTGTACATTTATTGCAGCGGTATTCACAATAGCAAAGATACAGAATCAGCTTAAGTGTCCATCAGTGGGTGATTATATAAAGAAACATTATATATATATATATATATATATATATATATATATATACATATATATATCACATATATATGCGCACAAAATTCTGTATCATCCATAAAAATAATGATTTCTGTTAAGATAATGACCTCCAGTTTTATACATGTTACTTTTGCAGTAACTCAGAAAGTCAGATACTGCATGTTCTCATTTATAAGTGGGAGCTAAACAAAGGGCATATAGAGTGTAATAATAGACATAAAGGGGGTGGGTTGAAAATCTACCTCCTGGCAACAACTTTCACTATTCAGATGATGAGTACACTGAAAGCCCAGACTTCACCACTACACAATATATCCATGGAACAAAACTGCATTTGTACCACTTGATTCTATTTTTAAAAGTTTGAACTTAAAAAAGAACATATTAATTTAGCAATTTTGAAATAGACATTATTATTAACTGTGTCACCATGCAGTGCAAAGATTACTAGAGTTTATTCCTCCAATCTAACTGAAACTTTATGCTCTTTGATCAATATTTCTCCTTTCCCTAAACTTCTCCCACCTCCAATCTCTGAAAATAACTTTTCTATTCTCTGTTTCTATGAGATCAACTTTTTAAGAGTACACATATAAATGAGATTATGCAGTATTTATTTTTCTGTGTGTGGCTTATTTCACTTAGTATAATGTCCTCAAAGTCTGTCTTTGTTGCCAAAAATGACAGAATTTCCTTCTTTTTAAAGACTGTTTGCCATTCCATTGTATATACTACATTTTCTTTATCCCTCCAGTCACTGATGGATACTTAGGTTATTTCCATATCTTATGTATTGTGAATAATGCTGCAGTGAACATTTCTTTTGGATTTAAACCCAGAAATGGGGATTGCTGGATCACATGGTAGTCCTAAATCTAATTTTTTGAGGGACCTCCATACTGTTTATTTTATAGACTATACTAATTTACATAGTCATTGATAGTGTAGAAAGGTTTCCTTTTTTCCACATCCTTACCAATACTTACCAATACTTTCTTTTGTCTTTTTGATAAAGGCCACCCTATCAGCTGTGAGGTGATAGAAATCTCATTGTGGTTTAAATCTCTATTTCCATGATTATTGGTGGTGATGATCATTTTTTCATATCCCTGTTGGCCACTTTTGTATCTTCTTTTGAGTAATGTCTATTCAGTTCCTTTTGTCCAGTTTTTAATTAGACTGTTTTTTTAATATTGAGTTATTTGAGTTTATTATATATTTTGAGTAGTAATTCTTATCAGATGTATGATTTCCAAATATTTTCTCCCATTTTGCAGGTTGTCTCTTTACTCTGTTGTGCAATAGTTCTGTGCAGAAGCTTTTTAGTTTGATACAATCCTCTTTCTCTACTTTTGCTTTTTTCCCTGTGTTTCTGAGGTCATATCCAAGAGATGATTTCCCATAAAAACATCATGGAGATTTTGTCCTGTGTTTTCTTTTAGTAGCTGTATAGTTTTAGGTCTTACATTGAAGACTTCAACTCACTTTGAGTTAATTTTTATGTAGGATGTGAGATAAAGATTCAATTTTATTCTTCTGCTTGTGGATATTCAATTTTGTCAACATAATTTATTGAAGAGACTCTTCTTTCCCAGTTAGTTGCTCTTGGATCCTTTGCGGAAAATCAGTAATTTTTTAAAAATTGGCAAATAATGATTGTTTATATTTGTGAGTTATAGTGTCATGTTTTCATATATGTATACATTACAGAATTATTAGATAAAGCTAATTAACATATCCACCACCTCATCTTCTTATTTTTTTGTGGTGAGAACATTTGAAATCTACTCTTTCAGCATTTTTGAAATATACAAAACATTATTATTAAGTATGGTCATCAGGCTATGTAAAAGATCATTAAAACTTATTTCTCCTCCTGACTATCTGAAACTTTGTGCCCTCTGACCAACATTTTCCTTTCCCCACCCACCAGCTCTCTTTCACAATATTTTACCTGCAGTTAATCTCATCCAATATATTTTCCATCTCAGATATTTTAGTCTCCATCGCTGCAAGTTCAATTTGGATCTTTTTATATCTCTCATTCCTTCTTAATATATTTAATATTCTTTTAGTTTCTTGATTACGTGGAATGCAGTTACAGTTGTTTTAACGTCCTTGTTTACTACTTCTATCACCTGGATCACATTGGATCAATTTTAATTAATTAATCTTCTCCTCATTGGGTTTATATTTTTCTGTTTTTGTTTTGCATGCTTGATAATTTTTGATTGGATGAAGACATAGTGAATTTTACCTTGTTAGGTGTCAGGTATTTTGTATTTCTATAATTATTGTCAAACTTTGTTCTGGAATGTGATCAGGTTAGTTGGAAACAGTTTGAAACTTTCAGGTCTTTCGGTTATGCTTTGTTGGATGGTACTAGAACTGTATTTAATCTAAGGTTAATTTTCTCCATTATTGATCCAAGACCCTTCTTAGTACTCTAACAAATGGCTTCCAAAATAAAGTGCTTTATTCTGGCTTTTGGAAATGGGTACTATTCCCAGCTCTGTGATCTAAGTGTTATTCTTTCTTTCCCTTGTGGTGGTTCTTTCCTGGCATTTCCTCGCATTCATTCTCTGACCTATACTCAGCTCAAGACTTGGGGGACCAGGTACAAACCTTTGGAGTTTTTTCTACATACAGTTTTTGCTTTTTAGGTACTCTGCCTTGTGAACTCTAATTTCCTTGGTTTTTTCAGACACCCAGTCCAGGAAGATTTCTCAGCTTTACCTGAGCTTCCCCTCTTTGTGCTGCCACCCAGACACTTTTTCCAGACAGTTAATGGGATATTCATAGTGCTCACTTCGTTTGTTTTCCATCTGTCAAAAATTACTGTTCTTCATTTTTCAGGACATGCAATGTCCTGAGTGTCATTGTTTTATCTGGTTTGTCTGGTGTTTTAGTTGTTTTAAATGGGATGATTAAATCTAGACTTTGGACACTGCACTTTGACTGGAAGTGAGGATACTTTTTTTTTTTTTGAGTTGGAGTCTCACTCTGTCGCCCAGACTGGAGTGCAGTGGCCGCTCCCGGCCACCACAGCCTAGACTCCGGCCATCCTTCCGCCTCAGCCTTCCAAGTAGCTGGAGCTACAGGCGCGCGCTACCATGCCCGGCTCATTTTTAAAATTTATTGTAGAGACGAGGTCTTCCTACAGGCGGGTCTCGAACCCACGGGCTCAGGCAATCCACTCACCTCAGCCTCCCAAAGGCGCGGGATTACAGGCTGAGCCACCGAGCCCAGCTGAGGATACTTTTTTTTTATTGATAGTAGTCAAAATTGAAAAGGTATTTAAAGTGTTAAAATGTATTACAAAGCAGTTTGGCAATATATTTATAAAAGATATTTATTCTCTGCTTCAAAATTCCACTGCACAGAATATGTTCTAAGGAATTAATTTGAAATACTGATAAATATTATTGCACAAACCTATGCATTATAACATTTTCTATAATACTAAAAACAACAAGGTAATACTTAAGTAAACTATTCTTTCTTTAATGATGAAATATTATGGAACCATTAAAAAGAGAATTTAAGAAACATTTGTATCATAATTTCTTATATATTTGTGGTGAGAAAAGCAGATTGTGAAATTGTAAAACTAAAAGGCTTTAAAAAGTCAAAACAACAGGTATTGGTATGACTGCAGAGAAAAGGGAACACTTTTACACTGTTGGTGGGACTGTAAACCAGTTCAACCTTTGTGAAAAACAGTGTGGCAATTTCTCAAAGAACTAAAAATCGAGCTTCCCTATGATCCAGTAATCCCTCTTCTTGGTACGTGAGAGGGGACCTCCAATATCCTGGAATTATCTTTTGGAGGGTAAGCCTTCTGTAGTGCTGCTTCTCCTGCTAGCTAAGTGTTCTAGGAACCTATGGGCATCAGTATACCAGCCGGCATTGTTGTGAGAGACTGCCTCCGGTTTCAGTAAACTTGTTTTTTTTGAGATCCTTTCAAAGCATTTGCTCATTTCATGGTGGGTGATTTACGAGTGTACCTGTGCACATCACAATGATTGTTCAGCACTTTTTGAACAAAAATGGCATTACCACCATGCCCCACTCTTTCTATGCAGCTGATGTCACCCCAAGCAACTTTTTCTTTGCTTGTTTAACCAGATGAAAAAAGTCCTCAAAAGGAAAACATTTTGCCAATGTAGAAGAGGTGAAACAAAAAACTGCAGAGGTACTAAAAATGTTATCAGAATTGATGAGTTCAAAAACTGTTTTGAGCAGTGGAAAAAAAATGTCGTGACACGTATTGCATCAAACACAGAGTACTTTGAAGGTGACTGAAGTTTAAACATGTAAGAATAAACACACAAATTTTTTAATACATCAATTCTAGATTTATTGGGGTCCCCTTTCATTGTCCAGAGAAACAAACTTTTTGGCTCTACCAAAAAGACATCTGCACATGTGTGTTCATTGCAACACTACTCACAATAGCCAAAGCGTAGAACCAACCCAGTTGCCCACCAAAAGTGGACTGGATACAAAAAATGTACATATACATGATAGAATATTATGCAGCCATAAATAAGCACAAAATCATGGTGTTTTCAGCGACATGGATGCAGCTGGAGTCCATCGTACTAAGTGAACTATCACAGAAACAAAGAACTGAATACTTCATATTTCACTCATAAGGGCACTCATCACTGGTCACATGAGCACAAGGGTGGGATCAGCAGATGTTGGACACTGCTGGGGAGGGAAGGAGAGAGGGAGGGAAGGAAGGAGGTATAAGGGAGTACTTGAACACACGACCAGGTCCACTATCAGTGGGAAAGGGCATGCCAGGAATCCAAACTTCACCTGCATACGATTTAATTATGTAGTATATCCTCACTTGTACGCCTCAATTCTAAAATAAAAACATATCTAAATTAAGATTAAAATTAAAATTTCATAAAAACCTTGCCTATACAAAAGAGTTTGTAGAGAAGGATTGAAATATACCAACATGTTAATAATAGGACGTTGTGTTTTTCAAAATTTATTAGGGTATTTAATATTTTAATTGCATTTAAAAATCTAAAGTTTAAATTCTAGACTTTTAACCACACTTGTGTGATAAAAAATCATTCATGATCATACATATAGACATCAAGTTGCTTATTTTATTTAGCAGTTTATTTCAGAAAGGTGCTATTTTAGTAGTAATCTTAAAGATGATATGAAACAAAGTTCAGTTTAAATGTAAGCAGCATTCTTGAAGCAAGATGTGAATGAGTTTTACAGTCTATGTATCAGAATTGAACTCTAGACTGATCAGTAGGGCATCTGAGAAGGAGTGAGATAGAGAACATGGTAACTGAGGCTGAGTGGTTCTTGAAATGTCTCTAATATTCTTAATATATTAATGCGTATTGTAGAAAATTAAGAATAAAGATAGTAATTTCAAGTTGCAAGGATTTTGTGTTCTGTGTTGCAAAAAAGAGGGACGTTGAATGTTCTGTTCCTTTGTTCTGGGAAACCTCCCTAAAGGGAGTACTTTATACTCTGCAATTGTGGTACAGAAAAGCCACTGGGAAACCTGTTTGAGATGACTTTGCTGTAAATAACTAAACTGCACTCACTTATGATAATCTAACATTTTCATGCAGTAAAAATGGGATTTACTCTGCATTTGAGTCCCCTGAGAGAAATGTTTTGCTTCTTCCCTAAAGATTTAGAAGGAAAAATTTTTTCCTTCTCTTTGGTGAAATTTCTGTTTTGTTGGAGTAGCTGCTGAGGGCAGATCAGGTACTGGGAGCTAGAGGCTGAAGAACCTGACTTCCTGGGAAATTTGGTGAGATGCTGTGCATGTAGGGCAATGTTCTTCAAGCACACCAGGAGTTACTTTGATCAAGGATGACTTCTTCACTCTGAGATTGGAACCTTGAAAGAGTTTTACACTGACTGGAAGAAAAGACTGGGAAAAGTGGATGAGAGCTCTTGTTAGGACTGTGTAGGATGGAGCCATATGCCTATGGAAAGTACTGGCAGCAGTGGCAGAACACAAATGGAGTTGGGACAACACACCTGGGTACTGTCAAAGGTGACTCGGGACTCCTTGAGGGCAGCTAAGACCTGAAAGGGAATATAGAACTCCAAGTGTTTACAATTTTAACATTAACTTAATTGTGACTTCAACTATTTCCACAGCCTGGTAAAATTTACCCTTTGTTGGTTTCCTCCTTGGGGCACTACATTGTGTAAAGTTAGCAAGAGAAGTAAGCCGGTCTGACTTTCAACTCTAAAAAACAGGAAACAGTATGACACTAAAGATAATGCAACTGGCTTCCCTAAGTAGGGTTGTGAGAGCATCTTAGGGGATTGACCTATGCCTTCTGGTTCCACCTAATGCAGTGCAATTATCAAACGTATATCTTTTGAAGGAGTCATCCTGCCACATAGTTACTGTCTACATTGTTGCTTTCTTTAAAAAGCAGAGCATTAAATGTGCTAGTTAATAAGCCATTACTTCACGGCAAGAACTCTGCATTCTGAAGCTGAAAGACTTCCCGGAATTAGTCGGGTTAAATTTTCTGCATTTACATTTTTTTAAGGCTCTATTTTAAAATAAAAAGATTTTGTTATCATGAAGTTTACTACACACAACACATTTCACAGTAAGATTGGTTTCTTACATCTATTATTTAATTGGAAAAATGACAAGTGAAAAATAATGTTGCCTATGTTATGATAACAGTTATGCTTTCAATAGTTTATAGTTCTTACAATCAAAGGTGAGTCAGATCAGAAAATTAAGTATTTTAAAATATAAAGCAATATGAATAAAACATTTCAGAAATGAGTAGCTTTTAAACTATTGTTCCCTTCATTTTTATACTCACTGAATTCCGTATTAACAAGAATTATGTTTTCACTAGCAGTCAAAGAAACAAAAAAACTATTACCCACCAGTAAACTATGCTATTACTGCCATGCATACACTTTCAAGCATATCTACAGGAAGTTCCTCTGTATGCAAGAAAATCAAAGCCAGGAATTGCATTTTTCTAAAAGGTAATTCACTCATGAGTTCAGGTACACAGGGGATGAAGTTCTTGATCTTTCTTTCCTGGTTTGAAGGGAAGTGATAGAGAAATAACCTTTTGTGATGACTAGCAATTCTAAAGGGAAATGAGAGCGTATGAACATCTTAAAGAAGCATTGCATGTTCACTTAGTTTGTTGACTGACAAAACTTTTATTTGGTCCAGAAATCTTTGTATTAAATTGATTATTTTGTGTATTAGAGACTTTTAATTCCTACAATATTAAATTTACTACAAATTAAATTTTTTTTCTTTGAGTCAGAATCTCACTCTGTCGCCCAGGCTGGAGTGCAGTGGCATGCTCACAGCCACTACAGCCTCAACCTGCTGGACGCAAGCAACTCTTTTGCTTCAGCTTTTCAAGTAGTTGGAACCATAAGTACACAATTTTTAATACTGTAAGAGTTTGCTTGAAATTCTTGCATACTGGGAAAACCCATAGCTCTGTGACAAAAGAGAAATTTCATATAAACAACCTAAAGATTAACCTGTGCAATTTTTTTCCAGTTTTTAAAAAAGTGTTTTTTTTTGTCATTTATTACTCTTCTTTCTAATCACTTTTGGACATTGTTGGACAGAGGGGATCATTTGACTTGAAATCTCTGAAAAGCAGACCCTGGACCAAAGACTTGGCTACATAGTTTATTTGGAAAGAGATCATGATGGGAGGCACACAGGGAAAATTGGGTGGAGAAAGGAGAAAAGTGAGTAAATTACCTGTTAACAGGAGGTAGGGGAAAACTAGATCTGAATGGGCCTGGGAGATCTCTGAAAAGCCAGAGGAAATCTTTTTCAGAATTCTCCAACGAAGATTGGAGGCAGGATTATTTTTCACATGTCATTTTTCTAATTCCACTCCCTTTTGATTCAGAGCTGCCCTCAATTGCAACTCTGAATTTCTCTGCCCTTCAGGGTTGCACCTCAGTGAGTTGAAGCAAGCTCCTGTAATATCAGAGAAAGCCATCAGGTAGAGGAGATGAGAGATGTGGGTCTTGAAAAGATGCAGCATGCTGGGAATGGTCTGTTGCCATAGCTGCAGGTAAACTCATGTGAGTCAAGGAGCGTCAATAGTGGAGACCATGGAAGCGATTCTGGTATGTCACATTTGTATTTGGAGTAAGGTTGTGGGGTAGTTTATACCCTGTCATTATCTTAATTCTGGCACGTTAGTCAATGCAAATATAGTAGCATGGTGTTAGCCCTCTTGCAAAGAAAAGCAATGTCTTAAAACATGTGCTTGGTTTCTGTGAGAGAGCCTGAAAACAGCAATAGCTTATTCAACACATTTTTTTTTCTACTCACATAATGAGTTTGGGCTCATTGGAAGTTGAATAATCAGAGGTCTAGGTGTGTTCTAGTTGGCTGTTCTGCTATCTCTAGGGGACAGTTCTTTTCATGTGGACTAAGATGACCTTCAACATCTTCTCAACATTCAGGCCAATAGAACGTGAGAAAAGGGAAGAGAAAGAGAGTGACACAGGTTTTTACTTTAAAAGTAAAATGCTGAGAAAATGCACATAACATTTTCTGTCTTATATCATTGGCCAGAACTTAGTCCTGACTCCAAGGAGGGCTTGGGAAGATTATCCTTATTTTGGGCAGACATTTGCCCAGTCAAACATTATTTTACCAGGAGTGAAAGGGAAAAAGGAAGTTAGAAGGCAAATAGCAAATTTTGCTACAGACCCCATCCCTACGAATGTGCATCCTCCAGGACAGATGTGCCTATACTATCTTTGTTTCAAAATGGAATCTTGGAATTGTATACAGTTACAGTTTAAAACTCCCTAATGCCATAGTGAAAACTTTAAAACATTTTGAAAGGATGTGAGTGTTTCACTGTGTTGGCATTCACAAAGTTATAGAGTTGTTTGTACTTTGTTGGGATATTTTATGGTTGTAGCAATGATCTTATAAAATTATATACCTATGTAAGTATTTTTATCTACCATAACCTCTCTCTCTCGCCACACATAAACTCGCCCATTTTCTTTATAACCTTTTGCCCTCTTGCTTTCTCTCTAGGTTGGCACACCTAATAATCAGTCAAATTTCTCTTTTTTGTCAACTTTTCATTTCTTCTGATTTGTTCATACTTTCCAAAAAGGAGACATTTTAACCTTATCTCAGGAGGAATAATCACTCATAATTTATTGAAGGACTAAATGTATCTCTTTTCAAAACTTGGAAATTTTTTTCTCATTTGTGATCTTAAGTCTCTCACACATGGTGCAACTGGTCACTGGGATGCTATTAATGATTGTTGGAAAAAGAAGAAAAATAGAATCAAGAATGAGCGCTAGTTCCTAAGGGTAGGATTTAAAAAAATGCACTTATATCCCTACTTATATCTACATCTAACTTTTGTATATATGCTGTGAATTTACTATAATCCTTAATATAGTGGCAGTATTTTTGTTGAAAATTTTTTGTATACTGGAAAAACTACTGACTTTCAGTAAGAGGCAGAGCTGGGACTTGAGTCTAGGGTCCACATCCTTAAGTATATGATGCTGATCTTAGGATGGTGGTGGTCAAGGAAAGCCAGGAATGTGGCCTAAGGCAGGTCACAGGCAAAGCTTCCAGAAGAGATGTCTGGAAATCCTGGTTTAGGTTCCTGCATTGGGAGTGTTTCAAATCAGAATAAAGGCCATAAGCACTCATATTTCTGATGGGCCTATCACCACTTTTTTGGAGAAAGGAGCTGTGGGTTTCCCTGGAGAAACTGCGTTCTGCTCTGCAGGGAGGGAGGTAGGGGCAGAGGTGGGGGTGCTGCAGCAGAACTGTTGCAGCAGCAAAGGCCTGGCTTTGAGTAACAGGGAAGGTGACTCTTGGGAGGCCTTGAAGAAGTGGTGGCCAATTCCCTGGCTCCTCCAGAGAAGGTGACTCTTAGTTGGCCTTGAAGAAGTGGCAGGGTGAGCTTGTCAGGAAAGATCATTATTTTTCCAAGGTTAGAAACCTGATTTCATAACAAAACTGTGTGGGAGCCAGGAAGCAGCATTTTAGAAAATAAAATTTCTATGGAATTAAATGCTGGAAAGTGCTGCCTTCTCATAAGTTTTCTTTTTTGATCCTCCTAATATCTCTTTTCCTTATTATTTTTAGATTATTATTCCTATGTTGTATATGAGGAAACCAAAGAGCTAAAGAGTTTAAGTGACTTATGGATCCCCAGTTAGTAGGTTTCAGAGAAGATGTTTGACTCTTTTCCTGAATGCATTTCATCTTCCAAACCCAGGACTGATGTGGACTGTCGGGGGGTGGAGGGGTGGGCAAGTGCAGCACAGAATGTAATAACCACAACAAAATTTGAACGAATCATTTATCTACTCTCAGCCCTTCTTTCTCTGATTTGGTTCCTGATTCTTAATTGCAAGTCATAACCTTGTTGCTCAGTACCCTTGAAGCTGAGGACACAAAACACTTTGAGTTGGGTTCAAAAAGCACCACCCAATGCTTAGGCCTCGACTGGAATTTCATGCATTCTGTGCACTCAGTGGGGTGCACTTCCTGAGGAACCCCACACTTCACAAGTCAGCCTGTCTTCTCAGTTTCTCTAAGGATGATGACCAACACAAGGTGTCGTTCATTTAGCTTAGCTGTTTTCATTTTTTATTTATTTAAGTCTGAGATACCCAATAGGATATTGGTTATATCATTGCCCATTTTATAACTGAGAGACTGAAAGCTTAGATAAGTTAAGTCACTCTCCCAAGGTGACAGGGTTGATTAGTTAGCAGCAGGGCCAAGATGCAGACCCAGATCCATTTGTCCCCAAAGCCCCCACTCTTGGTTACCTTGATAGGGGCCATCTCCTTCACTGAAGACCTTGGGTCACTTAGACATGCCTTCCAATCCAACTGAATGATGAATATCAACTACATATAAGAGAACGCGTGAATATACCACACAGGGAATACCCATACAGCTTGTCTGGCATTTCTGCTGCCATTAACCAAAAAGAAAATTTCTTCTTCTACAGTTGTGCCCTTGTTTATTAATCAATGCTGTCTCCTCACATAGGCATTTATATTATCTTAATTTCTCAAACTTTACTCCACTAAATTCTAGTCATAATCCATTCTGTTCTGTCCTTAATTTTTTCCTTGCCTCTATCAAACTCTACTTTGCATTGAAATTCAGATACAACATCTCTCAGTGGATGGATTTCTGAGTTGCACACTAACATATTGTTGTATGTTATTAATTTATCTTTATAATGACCTTAAATTAATATAGGATGATATGGCGATGATACCGAAAATAATTGCACAGAAGATGCGATTGAAGGCACAGTGTTCTTTAATCAATTGAAGGATTAAGAGTTGGTATTTGTGTATGGTGATAGGCAGGGTCTTGTTTTAATCATCTTCAAAAACCTCAAGCTATAAGAACCTTCAAAAATGCAGGAGACACCCTGATGGAAATTAGAACCAGCAACCAATTCCTGATCAAAACTCCAAGTGCCCCTGCCATAAGAGATAAGATAGACAAGTGGGACCTCATCAAACTGACAAGCTTCTGCAAAACCAAAGAAACCATCAAGAGATCAGAGAGACAGCCCATGGACTGGGAAAAAATATTTGCCAACTGTATATCTGACAAAGGCCTAACATCTAGGATCTACAAGGAGTTCAAATGTGCCGAAAAGAAAAAAAAAAACAGCCCCATTACAAAATGAGCAAAAGGCACGAACAGACACTTCTTTAAAGAAGACATATGAGCAGTCAACAGATACATGAAAAAATACTCAGCCTCACTAGTCATCAAAGAAATGCAAATTAAAACCACACTGAGATACCACATAACTCCAGTCAGGATGGCCATCATCAATAACTCAAAAAACAACAGATGCTGGAGAGGATGCAGGGAAAAGAGAACACTTCTACACTGTTAGTGGGAGTGTAAACTAGTACCTCTGTGGAAAACAGTTTGGCGATTCCTAAAAGATTTAAATATTGACCTTCCATTCAACCCTGCAATTCCCCTACTGTGAATATACCTGGAGGAACTCAAATCGTCTATGAAAAAGATACTTGCACATGCAGGTATCTTTTTGGCTAATAGTAAAAACATGGAACCAACTGTGTTGCCCATCAAAAGAGAACTGGATTAAAAAAATGTAGTACATATACACTATGGAATATCACACAGCCATAATGAAGGACAAAATTCACAGCAATTTGGATGGACTTAGAGTCAATAATACTGAGTGATCCATCACAGAAACAAAGAACTGAGTATCACATGTTCTCACTCTTAAGTGGACCTTGAACAATTATTGTAATAATATAAGAAAAGGATTGGCATTATCCTTTTCAAGGATAATTATTCAAGTGGACCTTGAACAATTATTGTAATACTATAAGAAAAGAACCTTGAACAATTATCATAATACTAAAAGAAAAGAAAAGTAGTGGGAAATTGCTAGGGGAAGGGCAGGTTTAGCAGTAGTTGAATCTGCCAGGGGAGGAGGAGCACATCTCATCAACAAGGGCACCTGCATAATAAACATTCTTATCCTGAATTGTACTCCACATCTTTAAAATAAAAAAAAAAAAATGAATGATGATTACCAAATTGTGAATTAGTCACTAATCAAGATTCCTGATCCAAGTGACATGTTGATTGCCTTAATTTTCTTGATCTCTGGTCTCTATTTAGGGACTATCTGCTTCTTCTTGTCTGCCACTTATCACATTTTAAGTACACAAAGATTGTTAAATGATAAAGTCATAAGTGGATAGGCAGACATTTTTTATGAAAGCGGTTTTTCTCACATATAAAATCCAACTTGTTCATTAACTGTTAGAGTCAGACTGTGTGTGTGTGTGAGTGTGTGTGTGTGTGTGTGTGTGTGTGTGTGTGTGTGTGTGTGTTTGAGACAACATTTACAAATGTGATTTTACATGAAAGTTATATAAAATTATGTAAAATATATGAAATTACATATAAATGTTTATACTCATATAAAACATCAAATCATACATATGAAATAAATATAGTAAATATTTATAAAATCATATACCAAGACATATATATGAGATAAATATATCATATATAAATATATAATCTCATATATATGATTCAAAAATTTTAAGCAAATCTAAGATATTCTTATATTCTGGAAACATTGGGGTTCCTCCAAGGGCAATACTCATCTCCAAAGAGATAACCTGTGTAATTTATGGTCTTCTCCCTGACACTGCCTGGGAACTTCCCCTGCTGCTTGACCTAAAGTGGAACCAGGAGATGTTGGGGCAGGCTCAAGGTGGGGAGGTCTGAGCACAGCCCATAAGTATTTAACAAGTCTTCCCATTGGCAAGCCAGGTCAAGTTATAGATGGTTTGGGATCCTGTTCGCTGTGGGGTTGTGATAGCTCCTCTCAGCCTGCGCTTGTGCTGTGCTTGCTGAGCTTGAATGTGCTCTCCCAGATCGACTCACTTGACCTTTACAGGGACTTGCTCGGACAGCATCAGAGCCATTGTTGGCACCATTTTATAGAGTGAGGAAACCAATATCTCCTTAAGTAAATTGTAAAATGACTTGGTCATGATGTAGCTAATAAGTGGAAGAAACAGAATGGGAGCTTAGTTTGTTTTGTTTCCTACTTGTTCCCTTTCCCATTACATCTCACTCTTCTTCTTCTTCTCTTCAATTGTTTAATCTCACCAACAGGTGAGAGGGTGAACATTAATAGGCAAGATCACTGGTACTGAACTAATTTTGAGACCATGTTTGTGCTACCTTATTTTGAAGAACAAGAGGCACGTAAATGAATTCTTTTTCCCTTGGGCATCATGGTTTAAAAGTCCTACCTTCGTTGGCAACCTGCATTTAGTCTCGTGTCATTTTACACAGCTGACATATGATCCCATCTCTCTTTCTTGTCCTACCCCCACCTTCAGTAAATTGGGTTTATAATAGAAACACTAACTCAACGTTAACTAAAGTGATACTGTCAAGTGAGATGATAAGATGACTGGGCCATGTTTTATGGTAATAGATTCTCTTTGGGCCTCCTTTCCAAGATCATGAGATGGTGCCTCACCCCTTAGAGGACTAACAGAGAGTGTGGAAGCCACAGCAGAAGGAAACCTAAGGCAAGTCTTTTCAAAGGAAAATAAAAAGAAATCATTGCACAGAGAATGTGAGGAAATACAGAATATCAGAATAGTGAACTTTACAAAGATTTTGACTCCTGTTTTAGCAACATCTAGTAAAGGAAGACAATGTAACAACAACAACAACAACAGTAATCTGTATGTGTTCAGTGCAGATACAACTGTTCTTCCTCTTTTTAAAAAAAAGAATATTTTTGATCTAAAGTTGTTGAATCTTTAGATGAAAACATTGGTATGGAGGGTCGATGGTAGTCATTAAACATTATCTACAATTATTACTATATATCTTGACAAACAAAATAGTTCCTAAGAACACAGTCATATCCTGACTGTAAAAAGAATGGGATTCCAGATTCTCTACTCTTCTCACTTTTGCTGTTGGTCAGAGGACTGTGTTCCTTTTTTATTTAAAGTATGTACTCTGGTGATACAATGAATGTTTCCACCCATTTGCTGAAGCTTTTCCCTTCTAACACAGTAGAATGAGGGTTTGTTGTATACTTTGCCTGTCTAATTCCCTAGGAAACCAAAAGTCACAGGAGCCTCTATAAGCCAGCAGGCATTATTTCTAATGCATAAAACAACCTTTCATTTTTAAAATTATACATTCCCAAAGACTGTCCTTTTACTAATCGCATAATATTAATTACCAATGTATGGCATATGAAAATATTAAAAATTCTTGGCAAGATTTTAAAAATAAGGTAAGAGATTTATCAGATTATTAAGTGATAGAGATTTGGGGGAGAACAGCTATTATAAGGTGCAGTCTGATTTTGTTGGATATTGGCTTGAGGAGTTGTGTGCATTTTTACAGGTGCAAATGATGAAGCCCAAAGGACACTGGCCAGAAAATGAAGCTGCATGTCTTTACAACCTTGCAGAATTTTAGAAAACCACAAGACTGTGATTTGCACCACTGCTATGTCGACGTCTAGCTGTTAGTGTCACTCTCTGGGCTTACCACGTGTATTTGCTAGATGAGAGTTCTTGAGAATTATTTTCTGACTTCAAGTTTTGGGGAATATTGCTGTATTTCACATTTCTTGTTTTAGTTATTTTTGTGGTGAGCACAGACTAGATGCCACTGTAGGAGATAGCTACATTTTGAGCAGGATGCCCTGAGATTTGCAAGTTTATAGAGGGCAGTAAGTGTAATGGTTATATATACCTTCATAGGTTTGTTGTTTGCTTATGTTAAATATGAGAAGTAAGGGTCAGTAGGTTGTGTTAGCACAGTTGACAGGACTTTCCCAGTGGGCAAATTTCTCGACCTGCAGAATATTTGGACTTTGCTGTCCAACTGCTTAGTTAACTCAACTTGATTACTCCTCCTCTACAGAGATGAGTGTGCATTTGCACATTGTCTTTTCAATCAGGAAAAGAACATGGATACTTCCAGTAGGATTTCATCAAATCGAAGGAGGAAACCGATTCTTTAGGCAAAATGGTGCCTAGCAGGTATGTACCTCTTGACACAGTATAAATGGTCAAAATTATTCTCCAAGTTTCCAAAGGAAGTTGTGACCTCCCCCGCAACCAGACCCACCTTTAAATAAATTGGTTGAGATATCTATTTCCTATTTTTTTGTGCACAGATTATTTACAAAGTAAAAACAATTCCTAGGAGAATTTGCTGTCTCAGGAAAGAAGGAACTTAACTCAGACAGTGTCACCGTGACCAAATTCACCTTCACAAATCACTCTGGTTGGAACCACTTTCTGGGGCTTGAGTGTGGTGCATTTCCTCTCTGTACAGCTGCTTCTGACAGCCTTTCCAAAGAGCAGGTAGTCTGGCAGGAATTACTGTTGGGGAAAGGAAGACAAATTTAATAATCAAAATAGAATAGCTTTGTGATCATATGCCTTTCACTGAAGCAGAACAAGGAGGTTTAAGGATGAGACCCCAAGTTTGAGGTCTGTGATATAACAACTTGCCCCAATATAAGATAAGACTGGGCATTACCCTATGATTTCTATGGGACTATACTGAATTCAATGTCATAATGGGGTGGCTCCTTGGAGGTGATAGGATGCAACCTTGAATGAGCCACATGGATCTCTGATACCACTGTACTGGAGAAAGGAGTTCAGGGAGGGTGGCCTAGGAGCAGAGGCAGGGATTCTAGTGTCCATTTCTGTCTCGATGTCAAAGATAAGAAATCTTATTGTGGCTAAGGTTGCCTGGCAAGTAATTGCCAGGATAGAGTGCTAAGCAAGCAGCCGCAGTGTCAGAGAATCTGACCTTGGAAAGATAATGAGACAAGGAGAATTCAGAACAGATGAAAGCCAAGAGCACCTACTTTATCTACTGACAGGCAGAGAACACCTTCATGCTCAATCAGTTCCTGCTAATGAGACAAGATGGGGCAAGATGGTAAAACAGCAGTAACAGGCAAACTTTTTTTTTCAGCTTAATGATCTATAACTTAGTTAGATAAAATTGTCTTTTAGGTCAGGCAGCAACATAAGTCTGAGCATTAAAAAAAATACAAAAGCAACACCTGAATCATTTTTGTTTTGTTTACTTTGTAAGTAAAGTGATGAGGTTGAGGAAAATAATGATGGCTGAGGTTGAAGGAAACCCCTGTGCGCTTTGAAAGTACCATTTCTTACTAGGTAGATAGCGTTTTAATATGGCTATGCCATGGCCGGTGAATTCCTTAAATCATTCTCTTTTGCAAATCCTGTCACTATCTGTTTTAACGTCCAACAGGATTTTTAACATGCACCTGACACTTTTAATTAATCAGTGCTTTAGTCTTTTCTGTACTACGAGATATTACATGCTTCCCGGACATGACACTGCAATGTCCATAAAGATTTGAATACCTATCAACATGGGAGCTTTTGGAAACATCTTACTTTTTTTGCAGTTGCAGAAATGGTGCCCAGGTCAGGAGAGGAGGGACTCTTTCTGGGTGACATTGTTCAAGGTGGCATACATACAGAGTTTCCTCTAATTTTCCCTCAAACCCTGTATTGCAATGCTTACTTGACTATATTTATAGGTGAGAAATTGGAGAGTTCAAAGAAATTATGAGACTTCTTCAAAGTCCTATGGCTAGTAAATCATCATTTTTCTTTTTATTGTCAAAGTTTTTGTCCTTTTCATTGCATTCTGCAAGCCAATTTTCAAGATAGTTACATACAAAAGGGCAGAGGACATAATTCAGAAAAACAAAATCAATGTATTTGAGATAAGGAAAAGATGTTTCTGAATGAAATTTTTGCTGAAATATACAATGTTTTTAAAATAGAAATTGATATAATGCCATTGTCACTATTAGTGTTATCTGGGACAAAAATGGTTAGTGGGTTCTTGAGCAACTTATTTGATGTTACTAAGGTCTTCAGGAAAGTTCTCTTGTCTTCTGAGTAGGAAAAGGGCTACACCATGGCATTTATTCACTCTACCTGTGTGCTCACATGCACATACACACATGCACATACACACACTAGTAGAATCACAGGTGAGCAGAAGGCTAATGTCAGGAGTGACAGATGAAGGCCATCAGGGTTCCCAAGGAGGCTTGGGAAGTGGAGCTCTCTTCTGCATACATTTTCCCCTCAGACATGAGCCAGGTCTCATCTCTTGAAACCTAAGAAAGACTGAGTCACTGCAAACAGTTGGTGGTTTCTTTATGTCAGTGAAACATTATACAGAAATGTTTCTAGAGATGGGAAAGGTGGACTTGAGTTTGACTCATGCTAACCTTGACTAGGTGTCTTGCAAGGTCAACTTTTATTTAAAAAATGATACCATGTTTTGGCCTTGGGGACCATGGAAGAAGCACTATTTATTTTTCCTATTTCCTTGTAGAACCTACTAAAGCAAGTGAGTTGGAGCAGAGGAAAAAGTGAGGGACAAGAATGGGCCACAAAGGAGGAAAATGCTTTGACTGGTTTATTTGTTGCCCTAAGTAAAAAAATTACTTCTCTTTCTGTGGGCACATGCCACATATGCATACACCTCTTCAGCAACAATCAATCTTTCTTTTCCTGCATCAAATTACTCATTCTGACGTGTTGGGATTTTCATCTGCCTCCCCTTCATTATGATACAATTTTATTATACAAATTCCATATTCATTTTATAAAAACTAGGAATACAAACAAGCAAAAATAAAACTATTTGACCATGATTACACTTCTAATGATGTTCATTATTAAATATTGTTATATAGTCTTCCATTTGTATTTCTATTTATATACATCCTTTACCCACACACAAATAAGCAAAACGAAACAATAACACAAAAATATTTTTTAAACTGTTTTTTCTCATTTAACTATTTATATGCACATCTTCCCTATCAATACATATATTTCCACATCAACATTTTAAAATTTGACATGGCATTTCAAAGTATGGAAACACCATACCTTATTTAATCAACTGTTGAAATTTTAGGTTATTTCCATATTTCTAATATTTTACAATAGGCTAGAGTTTATATTTTTATATAGCTATCTTTTCATACTTTTTCATTCCATTTTTTTAGAACAAATGTCTTTATATGGAATTTTTAGGCCAAGGGGTATACAGTTTTAAAAGCAATTTTCATTTTTCGTGGAATAGCTGAAGAGATTGTTTTCCTTTGCTGTTTTAAGTTACAAATCCTGTGAAGTTTTACCCACACAGCCATTCAGTGCCTGGAGCAGCAGCTCCCACCTCTCTTCCTTGAAAACAATGGTCTTGGTGGAAGTCTTTTCTCCACACTAGAATACTCCGGGGAGTTGTTCCTTGAGTGAGACTTAGGTCTTGATGGCTGTTCTCTTCCTTTCACATGTGAGACCTGAAGATATAGATGCATATGAGTAACAGGAGCTAAATAAATGATGTGGAAGAGGAGTGCTAAATTTTACAGTGGACAATACTAAGCCAAACAAGCAAACAACGATTTGATTTAGTTGCAATCCAAGTTAAGGCAATTTATATTCTTAGTAGCTGAGATCACTTGAAAAGGTAATCTTGGAAAAATTATTGATAATCTGGAAAATATTAAGAGCCTTGGCAAGTTGCCAGGAGATTGGAGATGAGAAAATTATTTTTCTTAATTTTAAATAAAGCAAACATATATATTCTTGAAAAAATATGTTGATGAAATTGCATTCTAGTACTAGTAAAATAATGAAATGAATGATTAAACAGGTGATTTTTAGACTTTTGCCAAAAATGGTAATCAGTAGAAAGCATCACTGAATCATTAAAAACAAGAAAAGACAAATCATCACCATTTATTGCTGCCAATAAAGCTGCTGAGTGGGTAGTTCTAGAGAAAATCGTCAACATAGTGTGTGCTGATTTTAACTAGGAAGTTCACCATCTCACTCACAATGACCCATTGCAGGGAGAATGATGTGGGGATTGTTGGCAAATTGGAGAGAGTCAGAAGGAGACTGTTCATAATCAAAGAACACAGTTCATAATTATAACCATAGAGTGTAAATAGAACAGTTACAGATGTCTTCAAATATTCAAGCATCTGTCATTCTTGGCTATTCCTATTTAGGTAGAAGTTACATGGAAGTTTGGTTGGTTTAAAGGAATAACTTTTAAAACAATTGTAGCATTATGAAAATGGCACCTGTTGACCATGAGGTAGTGAGTGAGGTGTTATCATATTTGTTAAGATTTTACTCTCAGAAAAACTATTCTGTCCAAATTAAGGTTCCACAACTCACTGGTAGTATTTTATGAATGTCTTCTATCAATTTTTTCATTTTGGAATAGGTATAAAAATGGTCTGCATTCATTTTTATTTTCTTGCATATCATAAGATTTATATTATATTTTATTTTTATATCTACATAGATGGTCTTTATATAATGCTGTCTTTAGGTCTATCTGACTCATTTATCCATTTAACATAGTATTATGTTTCTTTTGTGCATTCTTTAACTATTTTTCAGACAAAACAAAATAAGCTGGACAAAAGTTGAAGGTGAGCTGGACAAAAGTGTCAGGTCAGCGTCACCTGAAAGGAGACATCTTTAGTCAGTGAACTGTGAGGAAGAATTAAGACAGGAGGGAGGATGAGCAACCAATTTTCAAAATTCACAAACTACAAGTAAAAATCTCTACGGAGTTTCCAAAATTCTAGTCCAGAAATGGAGACAAATACAGGAATTGAGGAGCATAGTCAAGTATCTGGCTAAACAGAGGGCATTGAGGAGGAGTTCATTTAATCCTGCTATACATCTTCCTGGTATCCTTAGAAAGTGTTGTATTATATTAAGATATGATGCAATATGACATGATATAATATTGAAACTACAGTGGGTTTGTGGCAGCTAGACTGCTTCATTCGGGTTCTAAAGATTTCATATTTCCATTGTTTTCCTCCAAACACTTTATCTTAGAGTTTACTGACCTATTTCTTATACAGTCACTTATTTAGCCTTGTAGATTTTTCTGTAGTTTGTTTGGTTGAAGAAAACTTAGAAACTTTTACAATAGTAATGAAATCTGCTTATTCTAGATTGTTCTTTAAAATCCTATTTCTGGGAAACTCTACTTGCTTAAGTTGACTCTCCTACTACAACGTTCTCTCTAACACAATAACTCAATTTTTATAATAGCTTTTGATGTGGTGCTTTGTCAATAGTTTTCTAATGGCCTTGACATGTCACTCCCTTTGTCTTTTCCCTGCCCATATACTCACTGTCTTTTCTCTGCTCCTCTTGTCTCCTCAGAAATATGATGCTTTCTAAACCAGGCCTCTCAAGAGGCTGGAGTAAAGGGATTGGTGGTCTTATCTATCTTAGCTTCCAGTAACTTGTCAAATTTGGAAACATCTCTTAGAGTGTTTATTTTCTAGGGTTTTTCAGAAGTTCAAAATTCTAGTTTTGTTTCTCTTGTACTTTGCAATTAAGGAACTACACAGAATCAACAGGCAGAATCTTCTTTTTACTGTGAGTTATACACACAGACATGTGTTCATGTACACAAACACATACACGTTCACATGCCCCTGGTCCCACCTGTATAACTGTATAAATTTTCAATTTTATATTCTGAACTCCCTCCTCCACTACATCTCTTCAGACTTTACAGTTTTCATAATAAGAATGTAGAGGAAACAAAACTATGTTTCCTGTTTCAATTACTCCAAAAACTCTCTTGCATTTAAAAAAATGCTATGTGGATAAGCAACACTTTTATTCATGACAGCAATTTGAGAGAACCTGTTTCCACATGTATTAGCCTGTAATGTGTTTAAATTCCATTCCCTTCCTTAATCACAGTTATTCTTGAAATTAAAAGGGTCTATGTATTTAGGTGTGAATTACTAATGACAAATTGAGAGGGTATAGGGAAGTCCAGGTTTCCTATAAGCCATGCTAAGTCCCTTTTTACTTGTGTCTCTATGAAACATTTTCCACTAATTTTGAAATCATTAGAAATAGAAGATATCTCTTAAGCCAGCCAATGATGATCTTTTTCCTTTCACGTCTACTCTCTAGGGTAGCCTTTTGAAATTGTATTACAGTTATGAATCAGATAACATATTGCTGTCATTCCTTTAGACTATGAGTTTTTCGAAGACAAAGACTCTTTTTCTAACTTCTGACACATAGCAGACCCTTAATGAGAGTTTATTGAACAAATAAATGATTGAATTATATCAATCCAGTTGTGTCCGGTGTATAGTTAAAAAAAAAAACCCTAGGCCCTCGTAACCATATAATTCTTAGGAATTTACTTAACTTTTCTCACCAGCTCCCTCAATGATATACTCAAAGAGTTGGTGTAGCTGTTCTCTTCTAGTTCAGTTTTATGGTATATTTTTCTTAGTGACATTTAAAGTCATCTCCCAATCACCTATGATAAATGGCTCTCTAACAAAGGAAGAGAACAGATAGGAGGAAGCAGGGCTGAAAGGTGCCTCAGACAAATTTGGAACCATGGATAATCCCCCGATCTGATTCCTTGTTTTTATAATTCAGAAGACGGCTTTGCTTCCTCCTTGTGCTTTTCTTTCCTAAATGCTTAGAAAAATATTTAAAAGATTTTTTTTTCTTTGAGTACCCATCACTAATATCAGGATAAGGTGTCTTAAAGTCATGCTGAATGGCTAGCAGAGAGAAGTTAGGTGAGGATTAAAATGTGGCCACTACTCAGACATTGATTTTCAAGCCTTTATTTCGGTGAAGTGATTTTAGCCACCTGGATAAGAGCTATTTTTTAAAATCTCTCTCTGTAATTGCACCTTCTTATGGGCATGATGAATGGTCAGGGTGACAGGCAACATCTGCCCCTGACGGCATGTTATGTTGTCGTGCAGAGAGGCAGTGCGGCCCAGTGGACCTCTTAGGGCAGGGCGAGTCAGGGAGCACACGTTCTAACCCCAGCTCTGTCCTTCAAACTTGTGGGATGACCTTATAGAAGACACTTAACTAATCCGTAGCTCTGATTTTTATCATCCATAAACATGGAGGAAATAACAACTTTTCAGCCTTTAGTGGAGGACTGGCTAATAAATCATGGAGACGTGCTTGGCAATGAAATGCTCTGCAGAAAAGCAGAGAACTGACAGCATGCAAATAGCCTAGAAATTGCTTTTGTCCAAGAAAAGTAAATTTTGCTTAAACTCTCTCTAGGAGAAATGAACATATTCTCCAGAGAACACCTTTGAACAGGTGAACAAAAGCTTTATCTGATGTTCCCAGCTCCCCGAACAGAATAGTCTAGCAAAGGTGAGGGGTGGAAGTGGGGTCTCAGTGTAGCTTGAGTTGAAGAATGTGCTCCCTTAGGTTGCACGGGTGTCTTGTTGTAGTTCTAATTCTGCTGCAAAAGAAGAGAGTCTGAACAGGAATACCAGTCTCAAAAAGTCAATCTCAAGTCAGCAGTCAGATGGCTTGGGAAGAAGCATAAGAAAGGAGGGGTTTGAATGAGACGACAGCCAGTTATAGTGACTTTTTTTTATGTCATTTTCCTTGTGCTGATATATCTATGCTTCCAGTGGTTTCTCAGAGTTTCTCAGACTAAAAAGCCTGCTATTTCAGTGCCTTGGTTATTATAAAATCCAGTTAAAGATCCTTTCTTGAATTTTAATTTTTACATTTCTTCCTATGCCAGTGCTAGATGGCTTCTTTTTCCATCTAATTCTCCAACATAAATTCCATCCATCCTTCAAGTCTCCATTCTCTGGTAGTTTCTTTCAACTCTGGGTCTTTACCTTTGATGACTTTGGACTCCAAATAACCTTTATAGTTGTCTTCAGCTCATCTTGCCAATCTTTTAAATTTTCCCTCCTTCCTTCCTTCCTTCCTTCCTTCCTTCCTTCCTTCCTTCCTTCCTTCCTTCCTCCTTCCCTTCCTCCCCCCTTCCCTCCCTTCCTGAAATGGGATCTCGCTGTAGCTACCAGGCTGGAGTGCAGTGGCTATTCATAGGCACAATCATACTGCACTACAACCTTGAACTCCTAGACTCAAGCAATCCTCCCAAGTACCTGGGACTGCAGGCACATACCACCGTGCCTGGCTTCATCTTGCCAATCTTGAGTGCAGCTAGCCCATATAGCACCTTTGTGAAGATATCATAAAGGTGCCCAACCCAGGGGAGGAATGAATGACAGCTTCACCACCCACTCTGCTTTGGCCTTCCTCTGTCCCTGGCCTCCTCCTCTCCTGTACCCATCCAGTCTCCTTTTTTCAATGCACAGTCTGCTCTATGTGATGCTTGTCTGCATTATTTGTATCTTGTCTGGTTCTGTCTATGGATGGCTTTGCCATGTTCTCTGGATGCAGGCACTGAAAAGCATCACTCTACAACTTCCCATGGTACCTGGGCCCAGACCAGTGAACTCACTCAGGAGCCTGTAGCTTCAGGGATGAGCTAGTACTAATCTCGTGTTATTGCCATCACCCCCTTTAGTCTGTGTCTTAAATCTCCACTGGTTTTTCTAGAACTCATGAATGAATTGTGGTTTGGTTATTCTTTCATTCCTCCCAAGCAGTTTTATTATAGAAACAATGCCTGCTCCTATAGAAATAATTGAAAAATAAAGGGTAAATAGAAAATATAATTTGTGCAGAGTCCCATCTCCCACCTATACCAAATAGGAAAAGAGGAAGTTAAGTTATCCCTCTTTGCAACTTCCTTTCTAGTCTCTCTTTGTATACACAGGCCCACACACTTGTTAAAAATGGGATCATGGAGGGGGGACAGGAAGGGGAAGGGAGGTGGGATTAACAGTAGTCAATATCTGTCTGGGGAAAGGCGTCACACCTCATCAACAAGGATACTTGCACAATGAATACTTGTATACCTAACCCTTAACTGTACCTCACAACTTTAAAATAAAAAATATATATTATAAAAAAATGGGATCATCCAAAATATGCATTTTATATGTCCCTTTTTTTTTACTTGACATACTATTCTCAGTCAAAAATAAATGGTGCCTTTCATTGGAAAAAGTGATTTTGAATAACTACATAGTGCTCTTTTATATGGATATGTTAAAATTTAAGTCAAATTTCTGATGTTAAGCATTAACATTGCTTTTTACTTTTTACTCTTGTAGATGAAGCAAGCAAAAATGTGTCTTCAGTCTATCAACTTCTTCCTATCTTCATTGCCACACCCTGATCCAAGTGACCACCTTCTCTCTACTGCACGACTGCAATACAGCATTGGTGGTTCAGCATGGGCTAGAGTCTGTCCCTTATAATGCAGCCTGGGAAAAGTTACTTGCGCTCTGTTTGCCCAGTTTCCTCATCTGCAGTATGAAGTTATCACAGGTGGTGATACCTACTTAAACAGGTGTTAAGAATGACAATAAGATATTGCACTTGAAGCATTTAGAATATTGACTGGCATACGAGAAACTCTCAATATTGCCTTTCAACAACTCCCTCATCACTCTCGCCTGAATGTGCTCCATTCTCCAGGTGGTAGCTAATGTTTCATCAATGCACTTATTCAACGAAGGTTTACAAAATATGCATACATACATATAACATATACGAATACATGCAGTATAGCCTCCACCTAGATATAAAAGGAACGCTCAGGTATACATGCACTTGGAAAGGAGGTATTAATTCCTTGGTGCTTTCAGAGAAAAATATAAATTGTGACTTGAAATATTTTCTTACCTTCATCAGGTTTTTAGTATGAGGCAGTAAAGCTAGCTGTGTTATCTGCATTTTCTAGATATTATGCCTCATAGTACCATACATGGTCCCCAAATTTATCCCCCACTTCAAGCAGAAGTTCCTGTGAAGTCATTAGGAGTTTGCAGTGATTCATTGTGAACTTTGTGGAAGAAAGCAGCACAGATTTTGTTTTATAAAATTTTCAGAACACTAATTTAACATCTTGTTCTATACAATGTCTTCTCTTTGGTAGTGATAATTATTACAGATGTGAGTAAAACTGAGTGTGAATCATTTAAGACCTCAACATTTATAGATGATGCCCAGTGGAACTTACTTCTAAGACTGATGTTTACACATTAATTCAAACAATGAAGTCTTGCTGTGTTTTGTAAAAAACCAGCAACTGAGTTACCAGCTTGTACTGTACGAAGATGGTTTGTATTCTGCAAAGATAGCATTTTCTCAGTTAAGGATCCTTGTTGAAGTATTTTGGAGTTTATAAAGGTATGGTCCTTTGAAGAAGCATGGATTGGGATAGTGAGACTCTGGGGGAGAAGTTTGAGTCAAATTATACAATGTGGAGGCAATGATAAGGCTGCGAAATGAGTCAAATTAAAGGTCATGCATGAGTGACAATAATTACTGAGAGATTGACCCAGGTTTATGCTTTTAACAAAGTATTTTCCATCTAAAGTGATTTTCTTTAACTTTTGACAATTGTCTTTCCTCTAACTTTCCTTAATCTTTTGGAAGCTTATGACATCATTCTTTGGGTTTCAAAGAGTTGACAATTTTCTAAAAACAAACCAAACCATTAGAAAAATAGGGCAATTATGGAGATTAAACATAGCCTATATTTTACTTTTTTCAGGAGCTCCCCCCGCCCTGCGTGTGTGTGTGTTTGTGTGTGTGTGTGTGTGTGTGTGTGTGTATTTGTGTGTGTGTGTGTGTAGACCCACATATGGAGTAAAGAGGCTGTCTTTTGAGTGGGCATTAGGTGAACTCTAGGAAATGTGTCACAATCTATTTTGATTCAGTGCATGCTCGATTTTCTTAGCGCATGAAGAAAATGAAGAGATAATTTTTAGATCAGTGTAGCCAATTCTTTAATTTTATGACTGAAAAAACAGCACAGAGAATTTAAAGTCACACTATTTGTGATTATCTACCCAGTTGTGACTTTGGGTAGATGACAAAACAGGATAATGCCTCAAATTTAAGTTTAGTGAATAGGATCACAACTTCTGGCTTTTTTTCATAAAAGTTTTTCCAAAAAAAAAAAAAACTATGGTAAAACTGTTGCTAGTATGAGCTCTTTAGCTTCAGACCCATTTGATTTTATGTTTCCAAGGCAGCAGTAGCCTCTATTCAAACCACTAGGGTAGGGTTCATATTCCTAACTTGTCTTGGCAAAGAATTGAAAGAAAAACAGAACGTATATAGACATGTAGCTGAATATGAATGTTCAGGCTTATTTTCACATGAAAATTTTTTCTTTCTTTTTTTTTTTTTTTTTCTACATTAGAGAGATTGAAGTTTAAATCTCCTCAGAATTAAGGAAAAGAGAACTAGTTTTAGGTTGATGTGAAAGCTTTATATTAAAGGATAGCCAAAACCTTTTGGGAAGGAGGAAGAGAGAGTGGTATGGGTTGGGAGGAGAGAACTGAAAGAAAAAGGGGAATTAAGTGGTGTAGACACAATGTCCTAGGGAAGCACTCTGGAGAGAGGGTTTTATCTTCAGCTGCCCCACAAAAGAGAGTTTTACCCAGACTTGGAAGAAGAGTCATGTTAGAGAGTAGCCTGTGAGTCTGTGGTCCTGGGAACATTGTGGCCTTACCTCCCAGCAGCACCATTGCAGAGGCAGCAAGTTCTGAGGGAAGAGAAAGAGCTTCAAGGTACAGTGGGGTTGATCAACCAAGAGCCTTGGGGAAAATCCTTCATGTCCAAGAGTGATGCCACAGAGCAGACACTTGCTAAACTTTCAATTAAGTTCTCGTTGTCTGAACCAAAGACTTTGCTAGTGCTCCTGTATCTCAGGGTCCAATGAAGCTTTCAGTTCATTAACACATTACCAGAGACTTTGTGTCATTGATTGTGGACAGGCCTTCTCTTAGCACCGTAAACCTAAGGTGTGGTGGGACCCTGGATACCTAGAATAGCCGGGTGGCGTCTGTGGGGTAAGAAAGCCTTTTCCTTTGGATTTGAAAGGGTGAAGTAAAGCAGTTTAGACATCTTACGTTGGAAGAGTAACTAGTGACATCCCACTAAAAGCAGAGGAATCCCAACTATGAGAGAGTCTCAAAATGTCTAAAATAGGTACTGACTGTCCTTTTAAGTTACCTTGGTATCTCTTAAATTCACTGACTCTCAGGACCTGAAAAAGTGGCATTTCTCAAACTGTGAAAAGGATGAAGAATCTCATTATTGCATTGCAGGGAGACAGAATTTACCCCAGCTCTAGCTGACTCTGTCCTTGTGCAAACTTCTTTTGAGCATCTACACTAAAAAAAGGCACTGAGTTATGGAATAGAGACACAATGTGAACAAAACAGACCCTGGTCTTACTTGTAGCTTCATGAATTCCAGTTTCTGTCTTTCCATCCATCAGTTTGGGGCTTCCTAAGGTTTGCCTAGTTGACAGTTCCCAATCTGTGGACGTCTGTAACAGCTGCACTTTGGTGAGATAATTTATAAGTTTTCTAGACATGGTGTTTCTTTTACCTGCTGCAGAATCAGGGTGAATGAAGTTATAAAGACTCTGCAGAAATGCCTGCCCAAACTTCCTATGGCTATATCAAGTAACCAAAATGACAAGGCAAGGTCAGTGGATGTCTCTGTAAATAATGTTGAAGTAAAAATATACTGATACAACATATTCAGAATTTGGGATATTCTCAATTTTCTGCAGGGCAACTGATCTTGTCTCCTTAACAAGGCAATGATGTATAAACAAGGAGAACATTTATAAATTTTAAATGACTTAAGAGCCATAACAAAGGCAGTATGTGGACCTCTTTGACAGTGATTCAAACAAACCAACTAGAAAGAGACAGTCATGAGACAATGGTTTAGATGAGATGATATTAAGGAATAAATTCCTTATGGTTTCATTAGTTATAATAATGGAATTATGCTTATTTTAAAAAGTCTTTATTTTTATATGTGCTTAGGGAAGGACTTATGGATAAAAAAATATTGTGATGTCTGATATTTGCTTTAAATTATTATGCCAGATAAAAGATACAAATATGGAAAAATGATAATTATTGTTTAGTGTAGATAATGGCCATATGGAAATTAGTTCTATTCTTTATACTTTTACTTCTGTTTTTAATTTTCAAAGAAAAAAATTTAAAATGCACTGACACTAATTCTCAATGGTTGTTCATGTAAAACCACAGTGATGCACTTGATTTCTATGGTTGTTCCTGCCAAATGAGTCAATTGATGTAGAAATATTATTTTCCTTGATCTATTTTAGTGCTGCCAGTATTTATTCAAACATTTCGTAACTACTATTTATTTATTCTAACAACTGCAAACTACACTCAGAAATGGAGTGCTCTTTCTTCTTTCAGGCTCTGGAGCTCAATGACATTCTTCCCTCTGTACTGTGCTTGCCATTTCCTCTCCTATGTTTCTTTTAGTCCACCTTTACTACAACATGGATATTTTCCCCCCAGCATATTCCTTTTGAGTGGGAAAGAAGGCATGACAAAATAAAAAAGATAATGAACTTCAGAGGTCATTCTGAATTTAACTTTGGCTCTACCAATTACTTGCTGTGTGACCCCTAACCACTCAGCCTCTCATCATGAAATAGAAGGAATGCATGCTTAATGCCTGCTGCAGGGGTAGGGGAAGCTGCCATCACCTGCACACATATCTCGCTGATATCCATGTTCCTGCACATGACACATGTCAACAACTTTCCACTGCAAGTATCTGCAACTGTGCTCTCTCTGCCCAGAAAGGGAAAACCAGAAGTGCAGAGGGCTGGGGGTTAATATTCTTGCAGCACCATTCAGGCAGCAATGGATAGCTGCTAAAGAATAAAAGTCCAACGTTCTTCACTCTTAGGTTGAACAACACTGAGACATGTTCTACATCATCTCACAGATGTTCCAGTGGAATCAACCACCAGTTTCACAATCTTTACTGGTTCATTAACACAGTCAATATTGACTCCCTTTCCTTCTCTGTTCCATTTCCCATTCACCTATGGTCCTTCCTGTATCACCTCTCAAATCAATCACTTGTGCCCAAATCCTATTCTTAGGACCGCTTCTGAGGAACTCACAAGATACCTACCACAAAGCAGTATCTCAGTAAGTGGCAGCTATTATTACTGTCACTGAAGAAAAGCTCATTGGCTTTTCATTGATCTTCTGGTGCCTCAGCTATAAGAAATAATGCTTCATGTAAAGTAACACCGCAAGGATGCAGATGCAGCAGAAGAAGGATCTGGCAGGACACATACATGCTCACACACACACAGACCTGAAAGGGACAAATATTAAGGGAACAAGGAAAGGAAATGTATCAGCTCTGAAGAAGTAGCCAAGCGGTCAGGTGGAAACAAAAGATATTAAATGACTAGTTGTAAGCTAGACCGTAGTCAGGACCTGAACTTCTATGGGAAGGGAGAACATAGTGGTGGGCAATCCAGCAGGTGGTATGCACTCAAGAATCAGGCACATGGGTGGCCATGAGGCAGGAAAATGTCCATAAACAACAGGACCAGCTTCAAGGCTGACAGGTTGGAATATGAAGAAAAACTTTCTGCTTAAAGATAAAGACTGGAACTTCCTTCTAAATATCTGTGGAATATCAAATGAAGATCTACTGTTTTGTTGATCTTGAACCCATCTATTTCTGTCTCTTGCCTTTTCCTTCTGGGAAATGCTCTTTTCAACCATGTCATTTGGACTGAAATTTGAGGCCTCTTACAGTCACTTACCTTTTTGAACGAATAAAATACTTTCTTGGAATGTTTCCACTTGAAACTAAGGGAAGAATGGCAGTACCTCTTGGGTAGTGGAGAAGGTGGGTGAATCCAGAAAAATATAAATCTAGAAGCTAGTAGTGACAGTGGTCATGGTTGTGAAAAGAAGGCAACTTGAGGAGAGGGCAGAGGACATACAGGGAAGCAGAGGTGTGCACGTGTGTGCATATTCATGTGTGTGTGTGTGTGTGTGTGTGTGTGTGTGTGTGTGTATGTGTGCAGTAAAGAGAGAGAGTCTCCTCAGAATTGGATTTTGTGACTCTACAGATCTGAGATCCATCAGAACTGACTCGCTTTCTGCCAGGTCTATTCTTTCCAGTAATTTCTCCTATTTCCAAGCTACCTTAAACTGAGTTCCTTTCACTTGCAATATAAAGAAACCCAAATAATACATTAATTCATCTGGGACTAGATCCCTGCCACAATTCATGTTTTAAAATCCACTTTGGTAAAAAGAACTATCATAAATAGTAAAGAAAGTCTCCAATTCTAGAAGGATGTTGAATTTTTAGGTAGAATAATGTTTTACACTGCAGATGCAGGGGTCTGGACGGGAGAGGAAGAGCTGTGGTCAGGGAGCAACAGAGGACCTTGAATACTAGGTTGAATTTATAGCAAGGATGTGCTGGGGTGATGTAGGAGCCAGCACAGGCTCAAGCTTCTACCAGACAGGAGGCACAAGTTGCTGAAGCTCTTTTTGTCTCAGTCAAAATAGCTTAGCTTAGCCTGCAGTTTTTGGTGGTGATGTGTGGGTGGGAACTTGAGCTGTGAGTAATTAGGAAAGCAGAGGAAGGAGAAAGGTGGAGGAAGCCAATGATGTTTTTAGACTTTTATGTCTAATTATAAAAGAAAACTCCTCAAGGGATAGGCACTATTCTGAATTATTATAAGACTGGGACTGTATTTGTTCTTATCAAGTGATCTTTACTCTCAGTTCCTGACTCATAGTAGATGCCCAATAAATATTAGTTTAGTATTACCTAAAACCTTAAATAAGCATATTTAAGTCAAAGTTAGTGTAAGTCTTTATGTTTCTTCTGAAAATATAAATAATCTTGAACCTTTAATTTTAAAATACCTCTCCCCCAATGTTGTTTCTGTGAAGGATTTTGGGTGTAACTTGATTTGATATTATATCTGCAATTTAGGTGTTATTGTTTTAAACAGCTTATATTTGACATATATTTACCCCCTTTTGCTTTCACTTTACTCTCTTGCATTTCAGATATTTCTTTAGGATCATTTTACTTCTTGAAATATCTGCTTCAGACTCTTCTTTAGGGCATTAGTTAACATGCTCAATTTTTGTTTTCTAAAAACATTCTTCTGTCTCACATTCTCATATTTCCATGTATAGTTTCACTGGGGATAGAATTCTAGCTTGATAGCTTTTTTGTTTTTTCGGTGTTTTCTTTTCTTTCAAGTTTTTTATTTTATTTTATTTTTTCATTTTAAAGATGTGGGGTACAATTCAGGATTAGTTATACAGATGTGCATTATGCAGGGATCCTGTTTTCTTGGTCCTTTCAAGAAATTATTCCACTATCTTCCACCTCAATTCTGCTGTTATTGAAAAGTCATCAGCAAGTCTAGTTTTTATTAAATGGTAGGTATTTTGTCTTTTTTGAGAGACTGCTTTTAAGATCTTTTCTATTTGTCTTAGTTTTTCTGCAGTACGACTTCTGCGTTTCTATGTGTAGATTTCTTATCATTTATTCTGCTTGAGATGTTTCGACTTCTGAATCTGAGGAATGGTATTCTTTGTCAAGCCTGGAAAAGAAAAATGCAGCCAATATCTCTCATATAGGTTTTAAACTCTATTTTATGGCTTTTTATTCCTACTTTGATTAATTATAAATTGTACCTTTTCACTTTACCCCTACATGTTTCTCAATTATTATCTCATATCTTCCATTTGTCTCTGGGTGCTACAGGTAAGAGAAAATATTAAATATAATTATTACATATTCTGAACATATAATACCATAGGATAATATCAATATTTGTAATCTTTGCCAGTATGATCCTATAGTTTATTGTTCATACTAATTCTCATTCATAGGGACTTGCTTCATTCATGTATTTAATGGTTTCTGTCTATGAGATTATTCCTTGGAAGTTTATCTTTGGGAAGTCTTTGAAGCCTGATTTTAGTACGCATTCCTCCAAAGAGATTTTCTGTTTGCTTTTACCAAGTTTCTGGAGGAAATGCTAAAATGGAACACTTTATACTAAAATTTCAGGTTGGGGTTTTGGTGACTCAAAAGTATTTAATTCAGGTTCAAATCTTAGTGAATAAGACCTGGCAGTTAGAAATTTTCAGGTATTTTTTTTTCTGTTGTATATAAAACAAATGCAGAAACAAACAAGCATTTCCACTGTCTTTCTGGATAAGTTTGTTTTCCTAGTCCATAGTGCATATTCAGTATAAATATTTTCTTGCTAGACTTTTTTTTCTTTCACTCCACACATATTTGGTTAATGAGAATTTAAGCCTCAGGCTCCCAGAAATCAGCAAACATCTCCAGGGCAAGGATCATTTCCAACCATGACTTATCTCTATGGATTTTGATTTTCTTATCTTTTTTGGCCTCTGAGACAATCCCTAACTTTTTAATATATGTACACAATGTTATTCAGCATTTTTAGAGGTGCTGTGCACATATATAATTCTTACCACCTAAGAAAATGAAAAGTTGTGGGGTTTTTCTGCTGAAAATAAAGCATAAATGTCTTTTAAATTACAAAATTAACAAAGGATTAAAAGACTTGACCTGATATTTGCTTTGGAAGATAAAAATATATCATTTACCAGGTCCCCTATCTACCATAAGAGGTAGCTGTAGGTGGGAAACCTTTCCTCTTGTAAAGATACTGGAAGAAGGTGATGGTAAGAAACAGTTAAATAATTTGATCTGGATCCCCTGCTCCTCCAAGAAATTAGCATAAGCTCATGGACAATGTTAAAGAAAACTGTAGTTTCAAGTTTCAACGCTTGTACCACTTCTCATTGTTACAAAATATAGTATTCTTAATTTTTGTTGGGAATAGCTAGCTTTTGCTTTGGGAAAAATACTTCTGTGGGCCATTTGACAGATACAAAGTAAAACAAGGTTTAATTTTGAAGCAGTGAAATTTGGGACAGTTGGCAGATAAGATCATCTTCAGAAATAGAATCTTTGTTATGGAAGAAAAAACTTTCATAAGAAATTATTTACTTGAACTGATTTTTTTTTCAAATCCTGGATATGGTTGCTCATGTCTTGGAATTCAGGGAAGAAAGGTCATAAAAAGAGGCATTATGATACAAGTAGGGGTCCTCAACTATATTGCAACTGGTCTGAGTTTAAGGACAGTGAAGGACCTCACTTGAAATGGCATAAACAGTAGATAATGGAGTAGTGATATCTGACATCAAAATTTAGTCTTTTCTTTCTTGTGTGTTCCTTTATTTGTTACTGGGATTCCGTGTCTGTCATCAATGTTCTATTTGGGTCCTTGACTTCACTACTGAAAAAAAATTCAGAGTGAGTTGAACATCGCAAAGCAGTTAGCAAGTTTATTAAAAGTTTGAGCATCAGAACAGGACACAATTTAGGGCAAAGTGTGGGCAGATACAAGGGAGTGTCAAACTGGGAGTCTCTGGCTCATGGGCTTTGTGAACTAATGATGAAGGACTGAAATATTCTAAGGGGTGGGTTTTTCTGAGCTGGGTGGCAATTCCTGGAATTGAGGTGCCACTCAATTTATTATTATAAGTGGGCAGGGTTGGAACTGTAATGGTGCTTAAGGGTACATAATTTAATATGCTAATGAATGAATAATGAAGATAAAGATGAAAGCAAGTCGACTTGGCTACTTGTATGCATGCCCAGGGGATTCCCAACTGTGCCATGGCTGGTGGTTGACTCTTAACCACAAACATCCTGAGTAGGCTGCAGCAGGTATTTCGGGTGGGAGTTATTTCAAGTTTTTGTTTGCTTGTTTGCTTTTGTTTTTTAATTCTCCAGCAGCCTTGAAATTGGGGCAAGCCCTGCAAGAATTTCCACAGGTTTTAAATGTTCCTACAGTCTCCTATAGTCCTGATATTTCCTTGTTCTAGTCCGTCTATTCTATCACATGTGTCTTGTGTTGTCTTAAAATATTAAGTTGTATTAAAAACTTGGCATCTGAATATGTGGTTAAGTGGGAAAGGGAGAAAAAGAGATCAGGAAAAAATATATAGCAGTAGTCCAGAGCATAGAGTGATAATTGACAACTAGGATTTGAAATGATTAATCCTTAGACATTCTTGGAGTATTTGCGGAAGGAGTCTGAATTTTCTATAGTTATGTAGAATAGAGTTAGAGTTATTTTCCCTTGGTATCAGTGATCCAGTAATCCTGGAAAATTTAGGAATGTAACTCTCACAAAACTTTCAAAATTAACACATTTGTCATAAATCAGCTGGAACCTCTCCAGTGGGTCCATGAGGGCACAAGCATATTTAAGGACAATGATTCAATTATAGAAGCTGGCTGCTGATTAAAATCACAATGTCCAAGAAAGTATGGTCCTCTGGGTGGGGCAAAGTCATAAGCATTTCTTGAAAAGATAAATATCCATGGGGAAAATATTGACATGGATTCAGGCAGTACATGTCATTTGGAACAAAAATCCAGTAAACAATAATGTTCTTCATTTGTAAATCAAAGATAATATTAATTCTTGCCCCTACAAGATTGTAGTAGTTATTAAATGCATTCATATATGTAAAATAGTTATAACAATGCTTGAAACATAGTATGTGCAATACAAGTTTTAGTTAGTAATTGTTATCATTTAGTCTGCTAGGAGAGGAGTGTGGGTGATAGACTAGATGCCTCTAAGGGTCAGACTCTGGTCCCAACTGATACATTTATTGAAAACAGAGGCAGAAATCCCAGGGGATACACTAAAAGTGACCAGGGCTGAGAGATAATATATAATACAAGAATCCTAAGACTTTTCAACTATATGGCTAGTTCTATAAGGAAAGGTACTGTCTTCACAACTTTATCCTTAGCACCTAGTGAAGAGTCTGGCACATAGTGGAATCTCAGTAAATGTTTGTTGAATGAATAAATGAAATGAACACAGGTTTCCCATGTTTCCTTCAGGTACAGTGGATCCTTTAGTATCATAGACACATATTTCCAAACCTCACTTGATTTCTATCAAAGTCTCACAGAATTACTGCTAAATCTTAAGGTTAAAGGCATCACCACTTCCAAGTAAAAGAATCTGTGGAAGGTGGAAAAAACAAAACTTATCTCCTTCCTCTCTAACATATCATCCTGTTTTGGGTTTTTGAAAAAATCTGCTATGAAGCTTATTTTGGGAACAGGTTTTTAATTTTTCTTCTCTGAAATAAAGTGACTCAACCCTGTTTGAATTAGATGTCATACTGAGTTGCTCAGAATAGCTTCAGTTTGTTTGTTTTGGGTTTGGCATGGATTCTGGGACACCCAGAAAAGCTCTTTGCATATATGGCTATATCCTCTTATATTATGTCATTTTTATAACAAAAAAAGGCCTTTGGACTCCCAAAATTTGATGTGCTTTTATTTTTTCCCAATCCTTGATGATTTCTCAGCACTGTGTCATTTCTGCCCCGTGGAAATTGGCCAGTCAGCCAACAGTAATTGAACTAGAGGAAGAGCTGGGTAGAAGGGGACCACTCAGGGTCTATCTCCAAGAAATTTGGAATTAGGACTTAGATATGCTCCTCAACAGTTTCTGAAAGTCACTCAGAAGTGAAGCTGTGCACACACACACACAAACACACACACAAATACACTATCAGCTTTTAAGTACTTGGTTTATTCTCCCACATCTCTTAAGTAATTCCAGGTTTTGACTTAAATTAGAGATTTGTTTGTGTTACCTGCAACTAAATGAGATTTGATAAAGGTGCTCTCAGAAGTGTTATTACTGAGAACACATCTCTTGTTCTTTTTGAAGAAACCCTGACTTCTCCCTGGCAAGCCTTCTGCAACCCTGCTCCTCCTATAGAAGGATATATGGTTTTTTCCACTCTCACTTCCTTCCCCATGCCTTGCATCTCCTAAGTCCTTTCCTCTTCTCTGATCTGGTTTGCTGTCTTTCAGTATATCTTCAGTGTATAAATTAATCTTCGATTTTCAACCTTTTGGCTTCGCCTCTTACTCTGAACTAATATTAGGGTTCCATGACACTGGTGGGTGTGTCTACCACCTAAGAAGCCTCCTTGCCAGCTTGTAATTTGTGTCTTCCCCCATCCAAGACTCCTGGCAGACTTACATTTTCTGTTTTAATGTGCTTCTGCTTTGAGACATTTGCTTCTAGCCATAACTGAGTGGCTATATCGGTCTAACCTTCCCACTGAAAACAGTGATAAAGGCTGGAGAAGATAAATAAAGCAAGTATTTGAAGGCATCTGGGAGTAAATGACACAGAAAGGATGGGGAGTTATGATTTCTGGGAGAAGGGAAGCAACTGAGGTAAGTGTTGCACTAACTCCAAGTTTTATTTTTTCCTGAGAGCATTCTCCAGTTTTAGCATAGGAGAATTAAGTCTCAGTGGAAGGCAGCAGTTCCGCTGGGCTGGGCAACGGAGGTCTGAATTCAGAGTTTCTAAAGAAGATAGGACTGTAAGGGCAAAATCTTCAAGAAGGAAAAATCAGAGAATTGAGCAAAATAAAAACATCCTGCTCACAATTTCCTCCTTTCTACCCTTGAACCATGGAGGGGGAGACTCCAAGTAACCCAACAAAAAACAGCAACTAAAAACTGAAATTGCTGAGTAAATATTTCAGTAGCCATGTAATGCTAAAGTGACAGAGGTTGAAGTCCACCTCTTGCTTGCCATGGTGAATTGGCTATAAGACACATACAAGACTTTCAGTAGAGATCCCAGAAAGGCCCTATCACAGAAATAAGGACAAAATTGAAATAAACTAGCCCTTAATAAAACGTAAAACAACACTTGACAAGATCAAGGTGATGTGCTGATATTCCATAAATCTGTCAAAGAAAACTGAAGCTTCTTTGGAGGACCAGGACATCATTCAGTGCCCCCATAATTTTTCATGTGAAATTATGACATCTAACAAAAAAAATCTACCATGCTAATAAAACTACAAGACCAATGGACTATATATATATTTAAAAGTAATGAAATAGTCTCGTGCATGATTCAGATATTAGCATTATCCTACAGAAACTTCAACATAACTATAATTAATATGGCCAGGAAAACAAGAGAAGATGGAGAACTGATACATATAAAAGGGACAAGAGAAACTTGAAACCTATTTTAAAAAGTCAGCTGGGAATTCTAGAGCTAAAATATGCAGCAATTGAAATAAATAATCCAATAAATGAGTCTAATTAGATAATTAGAGAAGCACCAAGGATTAGAAAACTGAAAGTGGAGTTGTTACAAAGAAAAAAAAGGATGGAAAATACAGCAAAAAACATAGGATACATATGGAATATGGTAAAAGAAAAAAAGGCTAACACACATGTAATTGGAAGGAATATCTGAAGAAATATTTAGAAAACTACACCTAACTATATCAGAGTAAAACTTCTAAAGACAAAACAGCACTTGGTAGGAAATCCTAAAAGCAGCCAAGGAATAGAAAAAGACACATCATTTGTAAAGGATCAACAATGATACTTACAGTTGACTTTTGTATAGAAATAGTAGAAACTAGAAGACAAAAAATATCTATGCCAAAAAGAATTCTCAATAAATTAAAATAAAATACATTTTCAGACAAAAACTTGGAGAATTAGTTGCCAGCATACTCACACTAAAAGAAATATTTAAACAAGCTTTTCAAATAGAAAGGATGCAATCACAGATGGAAAAAATATGCATGAAGAAGTGAAGAACAGTGAAGAACTTAAGATGTAGAAAAAATACAAGTGACTGTCGATTACTTAAAACAATAGTAACGTTTGTAGAGTTCCTAACTGGTTGATGATAGATAGATATGACAAAATTAGTACAAAAGGTGGGAAAAAAATGAAACTGTTGTGAGGTTCTTATATTGTTTGAAGGGCCTGGTTTAATTTAACTGAAGGTAGATTCTAATAGGCCAATAATTCCTGTTATAATGTCTAAAGTAACTACTAACATAGCAACAAATAAGCCAGTACAGTTTGTGTTTGGGAGCATGCCCAACATATTGCTAAGACCTATTTAAAGTAGATCGGGTGTCAAGTCTCAATAATCCTCACAGAGGAAGCCATGCTTTGATGTGAAGTGTCTAAATTATTGGTTCATTCTAACATCATTAACGTTTGGACTTAGAAGACATATATATTTTTTCATACAAATGTCTCCTTTTTGGGTGAACACATGTAATTTTCAGTAACACGTAGAGCAAATCATATGAGCCCAAAATTGAAAGAAAGAAGATCCGTTGAAAAGTTATTGCAATAGTACGGAATAAAGATGGTGAGGCTCTTAACTTGCGAAACCTGGGGGTCCTCTGGTGGGTCTAGTAACAATTGGGATAAGTCTGGAATTCAGGTAAGATCTACTTTCCCTCATGGGAAATACTTGATGTGTTCCCCATCAAACTCTGAAGGTCCTCTCTCCTTGTTCTGCCGTCAGAGATAACTCCAGGCAGCCTCTAACCTATAAACACTCCCAGGTGAGAATCAGGCACCAACCTCCAGAGGATCTGTGATAGGCTCTCTGAAGGTTCTCTTGAAAGCCACATTCCATGTCTTTTCCGTGCCCCCAAACGTACGCATACACACATACGTGGTTTGAAGTTGTGAGGAAGCTCTGCATTCTGATAACCCTTTCCAAACAAGTCTATTTTCATCATTCTGTCAGTGAATCTTGGCTTTTCCTAGCCTGAAAGTGGTTGAGGGGCTAACGGATGCATAAATAATTGATGAGTCCTGAACAAATGACCTAGGACCTCCGACTCGATGGAGGAGCAAGATCACCCATTCTTAGCCTTTTCAGCCTCAAATGAAAAAAAAAGAGGGAGGGAAATCTTAAGTAATATTCTGCTCCCATGAGCTGTTGTTACTTGGTTGCTTTCTCATTCAGACATGTTTGTGCAGTGTGTCAATAATACAACCAACCCTCTGGATTTTCCTACTATGATCATCTCAACTAAATTAAGCCAGTAAAAATTAAAAGGCCACATTTTCATTTTCAATTTGCATAGTAATTTCAACTCTATCAAGCATTTTTCACATTGATTCGCTTTTCTGATCCTCCTCATAACCCTGTGAGGCAGTCAGAGCATTTATGTTTGTTTCCTATGTTTCAGATTTGGTTAGTAGATTTCAGAATACTTAAGAAACATGTCCCAAGTCACAGAGAGATAGGAATCCCTGGCTGGTCTGATATCTGTTGGGATTCTCATTTAAAGATCAAATGGGAGGTGCAGCTTAAACAATTGATCTGACTGAAATATAATATAACTTCATTAGGATTAAACTGTATTGTCTCTTTTCATATTTGAACTCAGTACCCCCTATGAGTTTGTAGTTTCATGTTTTAGTGATCAATTTCTCCTGCTCATCCACTGTTGTTATCTTTGGTAGTGACTCCTCTATTTTAAAGTCCTGTTTTTTTGAGTATTTTTTCTCTTTAAAAATTATTATGGGCCAGGCTCGGTGGCTCAGCCTGTAATCCCAGCACTTTGGGAGGCCGAGGCGAGTGGATTGCCTGAGTTTGTGGGTTTGAGACCAACCTGGGCAACTTGTCGAGACCTCATCTCTACAATAAATAAATTTTAAAAATAGCTGGGCATGGTAGCGTGCACCTGTAGTTCTGGCTACTTGGAAGGATGAGGCAGAATGATTGCTGGAGTTCAGCAGATCGATGCTGGGGTGGCTGTGAGTTTGCCACTCCACTCTGGCCTGGGCAACAGAGTGAGACTCTGACTCAAATAAAAAAATTATTTTGGCTCCTTATGGCAATTTAATTCATATGCTCAACCCTTATATATAACCATTGTTAATATTTTGATTGTATCATTTTAGTTTTTTCTGCCTTTATTACATTATATATTACAAATATATATTTCATACAAAAATTTGATATTTTTGTAATCAATGTTTCTGTTAAAAAATAAGACTATTTCTCTCTGTGATTAAATATTATTTTAGTAATATTAGCAATAAAGAAATTGCAGAATCTTGCTTCTACTGTTGAATTTTTTCCCCATTATTTTTCTAATAATTGGCATGGTAATGAATATCTTTCCATACAAATCCTTAAATCCTTAGCTAGATCAATGATTATTTCATCAGGATGAATTTATAGAAGTGGAGTTTCCAAACAGGAAGGCAATTTAAAAAAAAAAAAAAAGACTGCCAAATAAGATTCCAGAAAGGTGGTGCCAATTAATAATCTCATCTGGTTTGTTAACTTGTTAAATGTCCTAATTTTTTTTCTCACTGAAAAACTCTATGTTGATTTTTATTTTCTCCATAAAATAATCAGATGGAAAAAGAGAACTGATATTTAAAAAGCAAATGGAAAAACCTAGCTTTTGATCTCTTTCTGCTTCTAGATGTCTCTGAGAGAACACTTTAAGGGAATCAGACATGTCCCAGGCTCACAGACTGCTTTTCAACTTTCTAGGGTCAGTTCTTGGTGATCTATTCAGGTTCTTTTAAAATGTGAAGTCTTGTATAACTGTGGAGAACAATAAACTCCGAAGACCTGTTTTTCCTTCATGTGATTTTCCCACCAAACTCCCACAGGTCAAGAGCTGCAGTTCTCTGCAGTTACCACTGAGTGTCAGGCAGGGAATAGTCTATCGCACATGTTTTGATTTTTTTTATTCAGACTTGCAGTCTCTTTTACATGGAAATATTCAATAAGAAAGCATATTAAATAAGCACACACGGTGAACTTTCTGTTCCATTTCTCTTTAGTTCTTAAGAAGAAAACAACAATCTGATGCTTTTCTTCAAAATTAAAAAAAAAAATCTTCCTAGTCACAAAAATGTCTGTCTTAAGCTTAGTTTCTTCTTTTTCATTTACTTGATGTTTTAACTACTTTTCAAGTGATAAGTTTTCTTGCAGTATTTATATTTCCAAGAGAGGCACCACAAAAGATCCCTGGATAAATGAAAATCAAAGCCCAAATGCTCCAGATTAATAAAGTAAACTGTCTAAAAATAAAACACTCATTCAACTCCAACTATAGGTTTGAAAGGGCTAAACAAAATCTCCCTCCTGTGACCACCCAAGGTTTTCCTATTAGATCACATCAAAAAGAGCCCTGTCAGGCAATCTGTAAAACACACACACACACACACAAACAAGCCAAATAAAAAATCATATGCCTCAACATAGCATTGTAGTCAACAATTTCATAATTTTTTTTTCTGGGAGATGTGAGAACCTCAAAATTATTTCTTACTGCTTGGAAACATTTTCTACCCAGATCGACTTCTAATTTCAGATTGGAGAGGTTTACAATTATGAAAATTGTGTAAAATTTATTCTTTCAGAGACATCTAGATACATGAAAACACTTTGACCAAAGAGCTGAACTGTGTGTAAAGTTAAATGCAGTCTACTATTTCCATTTGCTTTGCATCATAATGCAGATCTATTTTAAGGTTCATTTTTGCCAAGGATTGAATTGCGTAAACCTAAAAAAGATATATTGAAGTTCTAACCCTCAGCACCTCAGTATGTAACTTATTTGGAAATAGGGCAGTTGTGAAAATAATTGATCAAGATGAGGTAACACTAGAGTAGGGTGTACCCCTAATCACTCAAGACTGTGTCGTTTTTATTTTTTATTTTTATTTTTGAGCTGGAGTCTCTCTCTGTCGCCCTAACTGGAGTGCAGTGACCGCACCTGGCCACCACAGCTTCAACCTGCTGGGCTCCAGCGATCCTTCCACCCCAGCCTTCCAAGTACCTGGTATTACAGGCATGCGCTACCACACCTGGCTAATTTTTTTGATATATTGTAGAGATGAGGTCTCGCCAAGTTGCCGAGGTGGGTCTCAAACCCGTGGGCTCAGGCAATTCACTCACCTCCTCCTCCCAAAGTGTGGGATTACAGGCTGAGCCACTGAGCCTGGTCAAGACTGTGTCTTTATGAGAAGATTGCCTTGTGAAGACAGAGACACACGGCGAGAATGCCATGAAGGGACAAAGGCAAAGACTGGAGTTTTATGCAACTGCAAGCTAAGAGATACCAAAGATTGCCAGCAAGCCACCAGAAACTGGGAAGAGGCAAAGAAGGATATCCCCAGCTGGTTTCAGAGGAAGCATGACTACGCTTACACCTTGATTTCAGAATTCTGGCCTCCAGAACTGTAAGACTACTTTTCTACTGTTTTAAGCCACTCAATCTGTGGTACTTTGTTATGACAGCCCTGGGAAACCAATAACACTTTCTTCAGCACAATGCAAACTCATGAAAGTGGTTTAAAAATATACCCGTTTATGAGTTAGAGAGATAGTTCAAGAGTATAGACTCATCATGTATAGTTACTGTAAATAAATATCTATTTGGAATTTTTAAAATAGCCCTAAGTGACATTCTTTCCAATGTGTTAAGAAATTCGTTTTGTAATGACAAAAGTGTGATCTCTCATTGATTGCCATCTTATGGTGATGGAAATTCATAACCCTGGAGAATACCTACAGATGGTGATGGTGAGGTATTCATTTGGTGTGTGTTTAGGTTTGCCTGTCTACATGCTACCACATCTCTGAAGGTAACCATGAGCCCTTGAGGACTGATGCATGTGAAGAGAACCCAGATCGAATACAGTGCTGGAATCATATCACATGCATTCGGCAATGTCTTCAGTGGAGAGTTGACTTAGAAGATACCCCATAAATATCTGTTGAGTGCAACTTAAAAAGACATGAATTAGAGAAATATTTCACTGGGGTAAAACAATGTACTAATTTATTTGCCATATATTTATTGAGCTTTATGAAGATATTTTTTATTTTTTAAAAATGATTGTTTTTGAACAAAAAGTAATTGGAAAGAGGAGAGACTGTACTGGTTTAGCCACTCTTGTCAGGTCATCCCTCTTGTCAGGAAAGGACTCAATTGCTCAATAAATACTTGATAATCTGTTGCCTAAAATTAGTTGTGAGGTATGATTTAATGGCGATATTTCACCATTATTTTAGATGGATAGAAATTACTGATATCGTTGCATCATTTTATAGTGTCATTGTGGTCTATGCATTTTCAAAGTGTTGATGCTCCAAAAGAATTCCAATCAGACTCCATTTCCTGAACCCCAAATTATAACATCTTAACCAGGAACAAAATGAGTATATCTTTAACCCTATGCTGTGAAGAAGGTAAAATAAAACTTTCAATTTTATTCTCTAGTGGGAAGGCTGTAGGTGTGAGAGATTTGAATTGTTTTCACACAAAGAACCCAAGTAAAGCCCAAATGTTTACCTTTATCACAAAAAGTGACCATTTATGGGGAGTTGAAAATGTGCTATGTATGCAAAGAAGTGAATGATGCTGGTTCATTCTCATTACAGCCTTATGAGGAGGTCCTGATGTGATAGCAAAGCTAGGGAGGTTAGTAAATCACCCAGGTCTGGCAGCTGGTAAATGCTACAGTAGGGATTTGAGCAAGCATTTTGACTCCATAGCCTGTGAACATTCATTGTGCACCTACTATGTGCCGAATGAAAGTACCACTGTAAACAAGACACAGGATACACAAGGGCTAAAAGTATATATTCTAGCAAGTCTAACCACTGGAGCATAGATTGTTATTTCCTTCTCCTGAGATTTTCTTTCTTTATCTCACTTAGTAAGCTGTCGCTTGCTACTGGTGCATCATCAGCAATTTCACTAATTTGGATGATTTATGCAGTTAAAATATCAGGTGCTTTGGGAGCATAATTGTTTGTGGGCCTCTGACTGAAGAGCTGATGGCACTAAACCTTGGATCTAATTTGTTCAAACTACATACAGTTCATTCACAAAGCAAGAAGCACCATCTGACTAATGTTTTGCACATATCATTTCACTTCCAAATGTCAAGACTATTTTTTTTAAACTGTAAAGTAGTTAACAACACACTAAAAATCCTTCAAATGTGTTACAGTCGAGGTATTCACATACACATAAGTTGTGGCAGTATCTTACTCACTTTTCACATGTTTGACAAACATGGTTTTACTAGCAAGTTTCAGCTCACTAAAACTGACCCTAATTTTGAAAGGCTCACATGCACATTTCTTCACAATGGCTCTTTGTCCAATGTACACAGTTATATAATTGCCTTTTTCACAATTGGCAGGCGGGATTTCTGCTCTCATATAGGCCACTTTTAACCCTAAACTTGCCTTCCCGTTTCCAATGCCTATGCCTTCTTTTCCATTATGAGTTCAAATCAAGCTGAGAAGATGGATCTCCAACTCTTAGGAAGCAGTTCCGTCTCAACGATGTTCATGGGAAAAATATCACTCTCAAAAAAAGGCTTTGGACATATCTACATTTGTACCAGAATACCAAAAACTGGATGAGTACTGTCCTTGAAACTGGCTCTGGTTCATAGTTTGTCTGCCAGACCGTCATGGTGGCATTTACTTGCTTCATCCAGTGTCACTTCTTTCTCTTGGTCTGCTGTCTTTCCCCTCTATAGAGCAGTTTTCCAGCTGGAGATTTCTGCATTAATAATATGATGGTTGTGCAGGGTCAGTAGGAAGAGACTCAGGCAATGACATATAAATCTTGAGAAAGCCGGGCTCGGTGGCTCAGTCTGTAATCCCGTGCCTTTGGGAGGCTGAGGTGAGTGGATTGCCTGAGCCCGCGGGTTCGAGACCCGCCTGGGAGGCGAGACCTCATCTCTACAATAAATCAAAAAATTAGCTGGGCGTGGTAGCGCGCGTCTGTAGTTCCAGCTACTTGGTAGGCTGAGGTGGAAGGATCGCTGGAGCCCAGCAGGTCGAGGCTGCAGTGGCCGGGAGTGGCCACTGCACTCCAGTCTGGGTGACAGAGTGAGACTCCAACTCAAAAAAAAAAATTAAAAATAAAATAAAATAAAAAATAAATCTTTAGAAATATGCCCAAAACTGGATAAGTCTTCTGGAAAATTCCAGTTGTGAATGATACATTCATCCATTTTCAGGATCTGCCTCATTCCCATTTAAACTTCCACTGTACTTGTGTACCTGCATGTAGACATGGCAACACCCGATTCTGGAAAATTTCCCCCAAGTTAGAGTAGAAGTAGAGCCAGGAGTAATTTTTTTTTTTCATTGAGGATGATGCAATGAGGCAGGGCTAATAGAATCATTTTGCTCTTAGCATCACTAAATTTAGGACTAAAAATAACCAATTTTCTAACAATCTAGCACATTTGTTTTTTAAGTCAAAGAGCTAATCTGATCTATCTTTAATACAAAGTTTGTAATGCAGGGCGAGCACACTCTGGCACTCGATACCTGTGCCTGACTGACTGACCACCCTGCAACTGCTTGACTAAATTTGCCAAGAAGGTTTGGCACACTTGTCCTCAATTAACAGATTGGATAGTTGCTAATTATCTGGATGAGGGATTTGGCTCCCTGAGCTTGCCTTTTCCAGCAAACAGGAAGAAAAGATTCCACCATAGTGTTCTGAATTATTGGAATTTGTCCCCTGAGGCCTACCATGATGTCACATTGATATTTTCTCACAAGTAACTTTTTTTTTTTGAGTTGGGATCACACTTTGTCACCCAAGCTGGAGTACAGTGGCATATATTATGGCTCACCATATCCTTGATCTAGCTCAGGTGATCATTCCATCTCAGCCTCCTGAGTGACTAGGACAACAGACATGAGCCATCATGCCCAGCTAATGTTTTCATTTCTATTTTTATTTTTTGCTTGTAGAGATGAGGTCTTGCTATGTTACCTAGGCTGGTTTTGAACTCCTGTGCTCAAGCAATCCTTCCACCTCAACCTCCCAAAGTGCTGGGATTATAGGCATGAGCCACTGCACTCAACTTGAAGAAACTTCTGAGCTGAATTTGGAGTTCATAAAATTAACTTGCTAGATTAAAAATAAAAAGACTTAGTACTGAAAGAACCATACGTCTGAATGCTCTGATGGTGATGAAGATTTTAGTAATGCATGCTTTGGTAAATGCTACTTTTAAGATATTTAATGATCTCCATAGTCAACTACAGATAATCTCTTGGTAGACTTTTCATTAAGTGGATTGCCTATAGCAAACTATTTGTCTAAATTGGCTTCCTTTGCTACCCAATGCACTTCGGATACCTAATTATGTGAGGACTCACTCTCATCAACAATACAAACTCATTTCACATTAGCACAACAAAATTGCATCATAAAAGGGAAATTTTTAGTAAAAATATGAAATGCATTGCACACAAATAAACAATTATATAAAAGTTAATTTAAGATCCCATTTGCTTTTAATTCTTACTGCAGATTATTTTTTTAAAAAAACTTATAACTAATTTTGTTAATGAAAGTGATTAACATCTTTCTTTGATGACCAAGAATCTGGTTGAACTTCAGAGATTTCAATCTCAACATCAATTTTCATCATAGGTTACCACAATTGTGTTAAAATATAAATGATTAGACCAAGTGTATAACAATTTCAATCTTGAAATTTTTTTAATTACTTAAAACAGGTGAGGCGAAAATAATAAGGATAATAAGAAACAAAACAAAAACTAGCTAAAATATTAATTCTTCAGCCACATTTCCCAGAATTGAGCATGGTTCTTCCACTTCCTCACTGTGTGACTGAGGGCAATGAAGACTTCTATGCTGTGAGAGCTTCCTCTGTAAAATAAGGATGATGATAATTATATCAGTCTCATACATTTGTTGTGAGGATTGAATGAGGAAAGGACTAGGTGTTGTATATGCTAACATCCATAATAGTTAGCTATTATTAACTAGGGATATTTTAGTCATTTTATTTATTTAAGTTTCAAACGTACATGTGCAGCAAGTTGCCCAATGTAAAGTAGCTTTAATTTAAAAAAAGAAAAAAAACTTTCCAGAGGAGCTACCTTTTGGAAGGTCACTAGCAATTTTAGTTTCTAAAGGTAAAAATATGCATATTATTATTATTTGATACACTGTCTAAGATGAGCCTCTCAGTTAAACAAAGAAGACTTTTTGGAGAACACCAAGAAGTTGTGGCTTAGGTTACCGCACGCTCTGCTTGCAGGGGTTTGATGCTACACATCATCGTCTGTGGCTTTCAAGGTAGAAGAAAAATGATTGTCCTAAAATGTTAAGATGTAGATTAAAATTCTTGTGACCCACACAAGCAAAAAAATCCTAGATCTGAAAAATGTATTTGGGACAATTATTTTTGCCTTCTTTGGGTTCTGCAGGCTGCCTGCAGTTGGTGGGTGAGAATGAAGTGGCCAGCGAGAGGACCGTGTCAAGGCTTAGAGCTAACAACTGGGGACGGTCTGGCCCTGAGACAGGTGCTAAAGTCTCTTTGGACCTAGCACCAATAAAAGACCAGTTTCTGGAACAGCAGTAATGACTTTGAGTGGACATTTGTTCCAGATTTTCCCAAGTGTTCAGTTCAGTAACAGTTGGCAGGAGTAGCAGTGAAGAATGGGAACCTTTGGTGACCAGTGAAAGTGATAAAGGAAGTCCAAAGAGATTAAGAAGCTTGATAAATTCACCCAGACAACCTGTGACGCAAGGTAGGAACAAAGTCCTGGTGTCATGACTTCCCAACAATTGCTCTTTCAATTTCTTTACAAATAATTTAGTTAGAGCTATGGTGGTGCCTGTCACTCTTGAGAATAATTTAGATGCTGATGTTGCCAACATTGTCAGGGTACTATGATTCATTCTTCAATGGGGATGTGCATGCATCTGGGGAGAAACTAACTGGTAGAATGTAGCTTCAGATAAACAAATCAGGAGTCATGCTCAACAATGTGTGGAATAGAAAATATGCTTTTGTTCATTCCTTCTCTCAAGTGATGCCACATCTATTTTTGTGTATTGACATAAGCAGAAGATATCAGAGAAACTTCCTACACAATTAGCAAGTCACCTAATACACAGGAAGACAATTTGGGGCCTGCTTTCATCAGGGGAAGCAAAGGTGTTTTCAACCTTTTTTTCCAGAATTATGAAAATGAATATCTTGAGCTTTACCCTCCAGTAAAGACTGTCTGTTAATACCCAAACTACTTTCAGATTTATTGTGACAAGTGATACAGTACCATGTTCAAGGAAGAATTTTGGGATGCATGCCTTGAAAACTTTTTTTTTTGTTGCCCATCTGTTTTGCTTGTCGCAATTCCTGTTTGTTTAAGATGTACGTGTGCCAGAAATGTGGAAAGAATGTGTGTAGCGACAAGTGCTATCGAGCCATTTTCACACTGGACTTATGGGAAGCATGTGCTGCCCATCTGTGAAGTTCTCATTTTATGCAAATTTAGAAAATATATTCTTATGTCATGTTGCCTTAATGCCCAGGGGTAGATTGGAACATACACAAGGAGGAGAGAGACAAGGAGGAAATAACCTGACACTCAGAGACGGGGTGGACTTGTCATGACAAAAGGAAAGTCTAAGATGCATGTTACTTGTCAAAAGGCGGAAGGCTGAAGGGACGTTTTCTCTCCAAAAGTGTTGCTTGCAGTAAAACAGTATGTCTTTCAGATCAATTTTTAATCTATGAATGGGATTGTAAAACATCCCTATCTCAAGAAGCTTTGAATAGTTGAGAAAGAATACATCCTTAGCAGTGAATCTTTCTTATCCTCTGGAACATTCTGTGCCAATGACCTCAGATATGCTCTGAGTTCTAAAGGAGAATATTTTAAAGGATATCAGTATGACTTCAGATCATTAAATATTCCTGAGGGATCACTTTACCTGGACCTTTAAAACTATACCTGGGATCCCACATATCTTCATTTTCCACCTACTCAATAAGCATGTTAGACTAAACGCCCTGTAAGTAAACAGGGAAAGAAATTGTCCGTGGAACAAAACCTTGGGGGAAGTAACGCGATTGGAAAACCTACCAGAAACTTCTGTCTGCTTGGGGGGTATCCTGAGACTAAGTTGGGTGAGGGGTCTAATACACTGAGTGTTGCTTCATTAGTGTCCCCACATTCAGGGTGATGATGGAAACAACTCCTCCCTTGTCATGTCAGCATGACTATAAAAACTTGAAATTTATCTAAGTCTAGTTTCAGCCTTCAAGAAAGTAGCAGAATATAAGCTGAATATAAATGAAATGTTTATATGACTAAGACAATCAGGACTATAAGAAACAGATGGTAAAGAGGTCTCAGAAAAGGAGCTACAATGATGAGGTAGGGTTAGTAGCATTCTTGCTGCACAGAGCTGGTGCTTCAAATTCAGAGACAGACAAAGCATAGACTGGGAGGGGCTTCATGGATGCGCATCCTGTGTAGTCACACAGGACCCCATGCTTAAAGGGGTCCTGAATTTGATTTAATGCTCTGCTGTCATCTTGAAGTTCTTAATGATTCTTAATAAGAGGGCCTACCGTTTTCATAGTTCACTCTACAAATTATATAACTGGTCTTATTGACAACAAATGCAAGCAAAAAATTATAAATTCCAGCAGAGACTGAGAAGGAGAGTAGAGGCTGAAAGATCAAACCTAATGAACAGAGAGAAGGATCAACTGTAAGCAAGGGTCTGCTTACCCCTGGCTCCCTCTTCAATATGCCATATCCTCTATACACATTGGGAACCTGAAGGTTGCAGTCATGTCCTTCCTAGGAGGGCTTCTTGGAGGTTTTCAATGACTGACTGTCCTAGTCACTCCCAGCTCAGCCTTGGACCACATCTCTTTTTTAACATATTTTTTATTTAAAATTGTGGGGTACAGTTAAGGGTTAGGTATACAAATATGCGTCGTTCAGGCACCCCTGTTGATAAGGGGTGTCCCCCCGTCCCCAGACAGATATTGACTACTGTTAATCCCACCTCCCTTCCCCTCCCTGCCCCCCGCCATAGTTTCCGCCACTGTCAATCCTTTTCTTATAGTATTACGATAGATGTTCAAGGTCCACTTATGAGTGGAACATGTGATACTCAGATCTTTGTTTCTGTGAGAGATCACTCAGTATTATAAACTCTAGTTCCATCCAGGTTGCTGCGAAGTTCATGATTTTGTTCTTTTTTATGACTGCATAGTATTCCATCATGTATATGCACCACATTTTTAAAATCCAGTCTTCTTTTGATAGACAGTATGGTTGGTTCCAGGTTCTTGCTATTGTGAACAATGCTGCAATAAACATACATGTGCAGGTATCTTTTTGATAGTGATTTGAGTTCTTCAGGGTATATTCCCAGTAGGGGGGATTGCGGGGTCATATGGGAGGTCGATATTTAGAGCTTTTAGGAATGGCCACACTGCTTTCCACAGAAGTTGCACTAGTTTACACCCCCCACCAATTTGCTACTGGTGATTGTCTGGAATTCCTCAACATAATTCCTTCTATTAAATATTGCCCTCTGACCTGAGCTCCAACAGAGAATCTCATGTGGAGAAGACCCCACTTTCCCCTGCCTCCCTTTCCCTGTATTCTCTATTACTTTGACCTACAACACTTTCTGAGTTTGTCTAGATGACTTAATCCTGGGCACTAAATGATTCTTCCTGAAGTTCAAGAGTAAGAACTCAAGAAATCTTTCAAAGGGATGCCTGGTGTGGTCATGCTCCTGCTCCTAACCTGTTTTTCCTAACTGGAGATTTCCAATCTCTACTTGTTCAGATTTGTCACAAGAATCTCCTTCCAGTGACAGAAAATTCCATTCCCTTCTCCAAGAATTGTTTTTATTCAGGATTTATGCCTTATTCCTGTTAGTACATTACTACTTAAGTCTGGAACATTCAGTCTAAAGATATGCTTTGAAGGTTATCAGCAGAATCATCACTAATGTCAATGATACCTCAAATTCAAAGTAAACTTGAAAGTCCAGGGTAATCTTGGGCGCTCCAAAGCCAGTCTTCTTAAGACCTTCTCACTAATATGAATTTCTCGTCATTTTATTCTTTCAGTAACCCAGTGAGTAGCTGTGTAATCAAATGAGTGCACCCATGCATAAAGAACAAATATTAGTTATCAAGACAATATATTCTAGACTCTTAAAAGAGTTAAGGAATAGTCTGACCCCTACCCAAAATTTGCAGGTTGCCGCTTAGAAAATAAAGTCATTATTTTGTGTTGTTGTACAGTATATGGTGGTTTTCCTTCATCTATTCAAACATTTCCTCTTTATCCACTCTAACCATTCTCTTTTAGGTTTACTAAGAATAAAAAGACTCAGTACATCTGCTATTTGATCTTCCCATCAACAAATAAAAAACAAAAAATAAATAAATATTTATATCTATACCCAAATATAGATATTGAGGGTAAAACTAGAAAGAAGTCAGATAGATTTCTGCCCTCTAGATACTTAATTTCTGTGTTGAAAAACGACAATAAACATATTAACAGATAAATATGAAAGTAAATGTCAGGTACATTAAAATGTTTCAGAGAATGTAAAATACAGTAATGTTGGGTATGGATTTAGCTCAGACAATCAGCAATAGCTACCTGGTGGTCAGGAGCAAAAACATTCTAAGTAGAAAGAATAACAATTTGCAAAGACTCTGGGCTAGGTTTAAGCTTGGCAAAGATAAAGGACAAAAAGGCAAATGTAAAGAGATCCTAGTCAATGAGGTGAGGAGAGGAGAGGAAGAAAAGTAAGTCAGGGAGACATGTAGGAGCTGCATCATATGAGTCTTGCTAGACTGTGGGAACAAGTTTGGTTTGTAATTCAGTTGCAATGATAAATCATTAGAGGTTTGAAGTAAGTGACATGATCTATTTAAAGTTTCAATGTTATGACTCTAATAACTGTGTGGAGGATGGAGCAGGGGGTGGGGAAGGGTAGGACAAGAGGTGGAAAGATCAGCCAAGAAACCAAAGAGAGCTAGTAGAAACTGGAATGATGGTTGTAGCCATGGAGGTGATAAAAGATGATCAGGTTTGGAAATCCAGTGTATTTTGGAGCCAGAGCCAACAGAACCTGTGGGTGGGGACAATATGGAGGGCTAGGGAATGAGAGCAATTCAAAGATCACTTCTAGTGTTGGGCCTGAGGAACTGGTGGATACTGGTGCTCTTTACCTAGTTAATGGGATGGTAAATGGTGGTGGTAGGATGGGGTATGGGAAATTCAAGAGTTTGTTTAGGTTGTTAAGCCTGGTGGCTTTTCTTAAACTTGTGAAGACAGCTGGCGATCAGTACCAAGAGCTAAGAACATGAAATTGAATTCACAGGTCCTATAAGTCCCACATCTTTTGCTACACAATAACCCAAATATAGCTTAAAGATGACCCCTTGTAAGAACTCAATTAAATTATTATTATTATTTTTTAGTTCGAGTCTTATTCTGTCACCCAGGCTGGTGTGCAGTGGCATGCTGCTCAGGGTCATCACAGCGTCAGCCTGCTGGGCACAGGATATCCTTCTGCCTTAGCCTTCCAAGTAGCTGGAACTACAGCCATGTGCCACCATGCCCAGCTAATTTCTGATTTATCATGGAGACAATATCTCACCATGTTGCCCAGGCTGGTCTTAAATCCGTGGGCTCAGGCAATCCTCTAGCCTCTGCCTCCCAAAGTGCTGTGATTGACAGGAAGGAGCCATCGCGCCCTGCAGAAGGTCTTCTATTACTTGTTTAAGGAAAGAGAGGGAAACAGTCATTTTATCCTTCCATTTGTCCTCCTTTTATATGGTAAAGAGGTCGCTAGGTGACAGCAGCAAGCTGAGGGATGTCTTGAGTTAGAAGTGAATATAAGGATGCCAATGAGCAGCTGGAGGTGGCCATACTTGGCTGACCATCTTTAATTGTCATGTCCTGACTCTTTCACCAGCCTGCTGAGTTTGGCTAACAATGGGCTTGCTGCCTGAGTGTGGATCAACTACTCAGGGCCTGGCACATACCAGGAGCTCAGTAAACACCTGCTAAATCAATGGCATGCCCTCAAAAAAATCTCTTTTCAAACTGAATGTAAGGTAAATTACTTAGTGTCACACAGATCCTAGGAAGTCCTCGTCATATTCAGAGTCTCTCTGTTCATCAGTGGATGTTTGTCGCTACTATTGTTCTTGTTACTCATTACTGGTTTACCTGGTGTGCAGAGCATGCTCTTGTCCAGGGTCAGAGGGACGCTGACAGAAGAGGAGAAAACATTAAAAAAATTTTTTTTTTGCACTGCTCAGTTAATACATTTAAAAATGCATCTCTAATAAATTTCTTGAGACCCTTCATTGCCTCCCTATCAAAGAACTGGTTAGACGTGACTCTTTTAAACAGAAAACAGAAAATGGAGACAAAAAGCTACATTTTTTTTTGTTCACAGAATAGCATGTGCTGAAAAAACAAAGTTTAGACTCCCTACATTGCAAAATTTTCAAAGTCAAACTCCTTTTTTTTGTTCTGCACAACTATGTGTGACCTCAAAATGGGACCACATTCCATCGTTCTATTGAATCCAGTGCCCTCAGAATAATTCTTGGCTCTTTCATTCCCCAACATTTAGTCCATTAAGAAATCTCAAAATCTTTCAAATGTGTTAATTGCGCTCCATTTTCATTCTCCTATCTCTAGTTCAATCTACCATTATCTCTTGCCTGGATTTTTTTGAAAATCCTAATTTATCTCCCTATATCCACTTGCAGGCCCCATGTAATCCATTTTTCTATATGACAGTCAGAGTCCTCATGTTCATCTGTGCCTCATTTTTCTCATCTGTAAGATGGGAATAATAATAGTACCTATCTTGAGGAGCTCTTGCGAAGATTACATGGGATAACAAAAGTAAAGCGATTAGAATAGTACCTGATATAAACAATTTTAGTTGTTACTGTGGCCACAATTAAACTTAAACAGCCTTTCCCTTTTTATTTTGCCATCTTGAATCCTCTCATTACATTACATAAAGCCAGATAAATTATTCTAGAATGTAAGTATGACTCTTTCATTGCGCAAGTTTCCCAATGCTTTCAGGATAAACTCAAAAATTTTAGCCCGACCTACATGGCCCCTTATGATTTACCCTTTACCTACTGCTTTTACCTCACATTTTGCCTCAATTCCTCTTACCTTGCCCCATTCCATGACCCCCTACACACATACCCCTGCACCTCTGCACTCTCCATCCTTTGGAAACTCTAATGCAAGTTCCAAAAAGACACAGTGTCCTCTCTCAGTCTAGAACTTTACAAAGGTTTCTTCATTTGCTCAAAATGCCTTTCCTCCCTCTTTCATCACTGCTGCCTCACCACACACCCCAGTGTCCTCATTCACATGGATAACATCTCAGAATTCAAAATTACACTTAGTAAAGCTCATGGTCACATCCAACCTTCCCTGAACCCAGAAAGGCTAAGTTAAGTTTACTTCTAGTGTGTTCCCATAGCATCCGTTATATACATCTATGATAGAATTTATAACACAATGTGAAAATGTAAATCTTAACTGAGGCCAAAGAAAAAAATTATGTCTCAAAGGAGATCTATAACAGAAAAAATACTTACAAAGAGGTAGTTGAAAAATGGTTGCAGACTTTTTAATCCCCTCTTCTATATCAGTGATATAAGAGTTAAGAATTAGAGATTAGAGAAGGTTTGGGGACAACGTTCCTTCATAGAGTGTTATACTGTCAATTCAACCTTCTCTACCTGAAGCAAGAGAGCAGGAGGATGGAAGGAAGAATTGACAACAAAAAAAGCAAGCAACGGAGACAGACGTGCTCCAGTTCAAGAATCTGGATTCCAGGGTGTCGTCTTATTGCGCACTGTGTGACTTTGAAAATAACACTAGAATTTCAAAGGATAAAGTTGACTTGAATTATTTCAATGGTCATTTCAACTCTGGCATCCACAATTCTATAGTTCAGAAAAGAAGAAAAATTTATATCAATGGCTACCCTAAACCAGACAATTAGGGTAGAGGTAGAATAGCTTCTTGGGGTTTTTTTATTTTGAGAGGGAGCAAGATCAAGAGCAGGAGCTTGAGTTTTCTAGAAGAAAAAGTATTTGAGAACTGATTCTTTGATTCTGAATGGGTGGTAGCCAAATACAAACATGGACGCTTCTCTCTCCTTAGCCAATCCCTGCTCCAGTTATTTGAGTAACTTTCCTATGAGTATCTTGTTTTCAAACTGTTCTTTACTGCCAGTAACCCCCTTTAGTGGATTGAATGGTGACCTTATAATAATATATATGTATATAATATTATTGGTGAATATAATAATATATCTACATCCTAATCCCCAGAACTCGTGAATATGACCTTCTTTTCTTTTTTTTTTTAAAGAATTTGCAGATGTAATTAAGTTAAGGAACTCATCTTGGCTTATCCTGGTGGGCCCCAAATTTAACAAGTGTCCTCTTAAGAGGAGAGACACAAGGGGAAGAGGAAAAGACATGTGAAGACAGAGGCCAGGTATTATGAAGACACAAGCCTGACCACCAGAAGCTAGAAGAGGCAAGGAAGGATTCTCTTCTAGAACCTTCAAAGATAGCATGTGTGCATATATATATATATATCTGCGTGCATGTGTGTATGTGTGTGTATCCACATTTCCTGGTTCATAAGTTTTTTTGTTTGTTTTGTTTGTTTTTTTTTTGAGCTTCCACCTCAGTGTTTTACTGAGACCAGCACTAGGGCATATGGGGCACAAGGAATCTAGCTCCATTCCCTAGAAGTGATCCACAAGGTTTTCCTTGTAGATGTCAGATGTCATCCCTGTAGACAATCTGGGTCCTCTCATCCCGGTGGTAACCCTTAGAGCTGTTGTGGACAGCGAGGGAGCCCCGGACAGACTTGCCAGTAGCAGAGTCCAGCGTGGGCTGCTTGTGGGCTATGTTGACTTTGAGCTGTTACAGCCTCCACTTGGGTCCCATTGAGCTCAGCAACAGCCTGACCTGCTGATTCCATCTTTTCACAGGGAACAAAGGCACAGTTTCCAGGTGGGTGCATGGAGAGGTCAATGATATTTCCAAAGGGAGAGAAGGCCCCACGGAGGAGGGTGGGCGTCACGTCTTCTCCGTACACGCAGAGAGTATTCCCCTTCCGAGGGGTCTGGCGTTCAGGAAGTGAGTCTGACCCGCGAAAAGGGCCTCTCGATCTCCCTCTCGGTCTCGGTCGCGATCTCGATCTCGATCTCGGTCACGGTGCCGGTCCCGATCTCGGGTCCCGATCTCGGTCCGGTCCCGCTCGCAATCTCGGTCGCCGTCCTGGTTCCTCCCATGACTGCGGTCTCTGCTGCAGCTTCGGGGAGGGAAGGCTGAGAAACGGGCACCACTGTGTTCTTCATAGCACCTGTCAAAGCTTCGAGGGGGGTCATCACCCGCCCCCGCCCCCGTCTCTTCTCCATCCTCCATCTGGTCCCAGTTCTCGAATCCGATCCCTAGAAGACACGCAGCTCTCAAACAGAGATTTCCTCTGGGGACGTCAGGTCGTCAGCCTCTGCAGGTCGTCAGCCGCAGATATGCTCCTCCGGAAAGGCTGGAGAGTGGGACTGGTCCCTTCTTAGGGTCCTTCAACTTTCTCTCTAGGGTGCGAGAACACTTGAAGGCTGAGTTCTCGGTCTCAGCCTTGATGGCACTGACAACGCCTGACTTCCCCAGCTGCTTTGCCTGCTCTGTTGCCGCGACTGTGTCCACCACAGGCTGCTCTGACAGTGAGCGTTCGACACCGCCTTGGCTGCTGCTCCTTTGCTTCTTCAGCGCCAGCAACGTCCTTTTTCTTTTTCTTGAGTTTGTTGAGTTTCTTCTGCAGAGCCTCCTTCTCCTCCTTGCTCGGTCCGGGGGGTATCACCAACATGGTGGCTTCTGAGGGGGCGTCAACCGCGGCCCCACCGTCTCGGGCGGCACCCACGCTCGGCACATAGTTCTTACAGCCTTTGTTGTAGTCCTTTGTTATAATGTGGGGGTACTTTAGGCCTCGGAAGCAGGCCTCAGAAAACAGAGTCTCTCTCTCTTGATCTTCTCCTACCCTCCTTTCACCTACCTCATGACCCGGAGGAAGGAAAGTGCACAGACAGACCAAGAGTAAACTGAACAAACCTTGCTGAGTTTAGATCATATCCTTTCTGTCCAATCACATTTCAACACAGTTGTCCGTGCTTCAATCATGCCTACGTAATTAAGTCTCCCTAACAATCCAAAAGGACAGAATTAATGGAACTTCCAGATAGTTGAATAAGTGCAGGGTGGATTATCCCAGGGAGGACATGGAAGCTCCTCACCTCTTCCCCCATACCTTGTCCTACGCATTTCTTCATCTGTATCCTTTGCAATTTTTTAAAAAATAAGCTGGTAAATGTGAAGTATTTCCTTGAGTTCTAAGCTACTCTTGAAAACTAGTCAAACCCATAGAAGGTGTCATGGGAACACCAGCTTGAAGCCAGTAGGTCAGAAATTCTAGAGACCTGGACTTGCAACAGGTGTCTAAGGGAGGGAAGAGCAGTTTGGGGAACTGATCCCCCAACCTGTGGGATCTGTTACTATCTCTAGGTAGACAGTGTTAGGATTGAATTGGGGAGAAGTCAGGTGATATCCACTGCAAAATTGATTGCTTGTCTGGTGGGGAGGAACCCCCCCCAACATTTAGTCACATAAATCTTCTATATTGGTGACTGTTGTGGTATAAGAACAGAGCAAATATGGTTTAAGTTTTTTCTAAAGAACATGAGTTTGCCAACACCTTGATTTTTGACTTTTGGCTTTCAGAACTGTGAGAGAGTACATTTTTCTACTCTGGTTTATGGTAATTTTTTACGGCAGCTCTAGGAAACTAATAGGCTTACTGTGATATTCTTCTTAACAGACCTCATATTCTAAATCGTTTTTCACTTTATCAAAACTCAGCTCTGGATGGTATTCCATGGACTCAGCTATTCCATCTTATGAACCAAAATTTATCTTCATGCCTTGGTAATTTTGGATTGCATTTACATTCCTCTAGAGGCCTTCTGACCTGAATTTATATAATATTGTTATAATACTTTATATTTCAGAGTAACCTTTAGGAACATTATTTTATTCCCCCAACATGCTCCATTACATAAGTTAAGGATAGCATTACCCCCATTCTGCAGATGAGGAACCTGAGCAGCAATAGAATAAGGGAGGTACCTCAGAATACCTAAACATAAATGGTACAGATAAGACTGGAACCCAAGTGACTTAGTGTGTTTCAGCTGCTGTAACAAAATACAAAAAACTGGCGGCTTATAAACAATGACTATTTTCCCCCACAATTCTGAAAGCTAAGAAGTCCAACCTTAAAGCATCAGTAGATGTGGTTCCTGGTGAGGACCCACTTTCTTAAAGACAGCTGTCTCCTCATTCCAACCTCACATGGTGGAAGGGCTCTCTTTCAGACCCCTTTTATAAGGGTGCTAATCTCCACCCTCTTGACACCAAATCATCTTCCAAAGGGCATCTCCTAATATCAATCACCTTGGGGGTTAGAATGTCAACATATGAATTTGGGAGGGTCACAGACATTCAGACCACAGCATCAGTTTTTGCCTCAAAGGATACTAATCCTCTCATTGTCACAGGACCAATAAGGGGATATCTTTTTAAAAAATGTATTTTATTTTAAAGATGTGGGGTACAATTCAGTATTAGATGTACAAGTGATTATCATACAGGTAAAGTTTCTCATCACACAGGTAAAGGTGGACCCCACTTTGCCTGGTTCGAGATCAAATATCCTTATTAATGTTATGCATCCTCCCCCGTTCCTCTGGCAGTTTCCAGTTACTGCCAACTCCTTTCTTGTAGAATTATAGCAAATGTTCAGGGTCTGTTTATGAGTGAGAACTGTGGTACTCAGTTCTTTGTTTCTGTGATAAATCACTGAGAATTATAGATTCTAAATCTATCCAAGTTGCTATGAAGTCTATACTTTTGTTCTTCTTTACAACTGTATAATAGTCCATCGTACATGTGTACCACATTTTTTTTTATCCAGTCCAGTTTTAATGGGCAACATGATTGGTTCCACATTTTTGCTATGTAAACAGTGCTGCAATAAACATGCATGTGCAAGTATCTTTTTCGTAGAGTGATTTAAGTTCCTCCAGGTATATTCCCAGAGGGGGGATTGCTGGGTCATATGGAAGGCAAATTTCTAGTTCTTTTAAGAATTGCCCAGCCGGGCTCGGTGGCTCAGCCTGTAATCCCACGCCTTTGGGAGGCTTAGGTGAGTGAATTGCCTGAGCCCGTGGGTTTGAAACCCGCCTGAGCAGGCAAGACCTCATCTCTACAATAAAATCAAAAAATTAACCGGGCATGGTAGTGCACGCCTGTAATTCCGGCTACTCGGACGGCTGAGGCGGAAGGATCGCCAGAGCCCAGCAGGTTGAGGTTGTAGTGACTGGGAGCGGCCACTGCACTCCAGTCTGGGCAACAGAGTGAGACTCCAACAAAACAAAACAAAACAAAACAGAAAAGAATCGCCACACTGTTTTCCATAGAGATAGAAACTAGTTTGCATTCCCATCAGCCATGTAGAAGGGTTCCCTTTTCTCCACATCCTCACTAGCATTTGTTGTTTTTTGTTTTATTAATGATGGCCATTCTTACTGGGGTTAGGTGGTATCTAAATGTGGTTTTGATTTGCTTTTCTCTGATGATTAGTGAAGCTGAGCATTTTTTCATGTGTCTGTTGGCTGCTTATATTTCTTCTTTTGAGACATGTCTATTCATGTCTTTTGTCCCCTTTTTAATGGGGCTGTTTGGTTTTTTCCTTTCAGCATGTTTGAGTTCGTTGTAGATCCTGGATGTTAGGCCTTTGTTTAATATGCAGTTGGCAAATATTTTTTCCCATTCTGTGGACTGTCTCCCCACTCTCTTGATGGTTTCTTTTGCTATGCAGAAGCATTTCAGTTTGATGAGGTACCACTTGTCTACCTTATCTCTTATGGCATGGACTTCTGGGGTTTTGATCAGGAATTGGTTGCCTATTCTGATTTCTGTAAGGGTGTCTCCTGCATTTTCTAAGATTCTAAAGGTTGGGGTTTTATATTTCGGTCTTTGATCCATTTGGAGTTGATGATATTTGTGTATGATGATAGGAAGTGATCCTGATTCATTTTTCTGCATGTGATCAGTCAGTTTTCCCAGTACCATTTACTGAATAGGTTCACCTCTCCTCAGTGGTTGCTGTTGGAAGCATTGTCGAAGATGAATTGGTTGAGAAATTAAGGTTTTGCTTCTGGAATCTCTATTCTGCTCCATTGGTCTATTTGCTTGTTCTTGTAACAATACCAGGTTGTTTTGATTATTGTTGCCTTATGGTAAGGTTTAAAGTCTGGAAGTGTGATACCTCCTGCTTTGTTTCTTTTTCTAAGGGTAGTTTTGGCTATTCGTGATTATTTATGTTTCCATAAATAATCACGAATTGCTTTATTGTTATTTCCAGGTCTGAGAAGAATGATGCTGGAAATTTTATGGGTATAGCATTGAATCTGTAGATTGCCTTTGGTAGGATGGACATCTTAAAGATGTTAATTCTTCCAATCCGTGAGCATGGAATATTTTTTCCAGTTTGATTTCTTTTAAGCAGTGTTTTGCAGTTTTTGTTGTAAAGATCTTTCACTTCTCTGGTTAGGAAGATGCCGAGATATTTCATTTTTCGTGTGGGTGACTATTGTGAATGGGATCGTGTTTTTTATTTGGTTCTCTGCCTGTTTGTTGTTGGTATATAAGAATATGACTGTCTTTTGCTTGTTTATTTTGTACCCTGAGACTTTGCCAAAGTCCTTTATTGGTGCAAGAAGGTTTTTGACAGATTCTCTTGAATTTTTGAAGTATAGGATATCATATTATCAGCAAAGAGGGATGACTTGACATCCTCTTTTCTTATTTGGATGCTCTTGATCTCCTTCTCTTGCCTGATTGCTCTAGCTAGAACTTCCAACACCATGTTGAACAGGAGAGGTGAGAGTGGGCATCCTTTTCTTATTCCAGCTTTCAGGGAAATACTTCCAATCTCTGTTTAGCAATACAGGGGGTTATCTTGAACACAGTAGCTTAACAATGCTTCCTAAATCACAACAAAAAGTCAACTGTCTGTTCTGGTCACTTGCAAAACTATTCACTTCTAAATAACTTACCCCCTATTAATATTATGAAAGTAACTCCCATTGCACTTAGAGAGAAAACCAAAGTCTTCACAATTATCTACAGAACCTGGTCCTACCGCTCACCATGCCCTCTCCTCTCTCAACTCAACTCGTGTCTCCCTCCCACTTCCTCCCTCATTCTGAAGCCCCCCATGTGCTTCTGCTCCCCCCTCACTCACCCATCCTCTGCCTGCAGCATTTGTCCTTCAGTCATCTTTGTTGCCAGCCACCCTGCTTCCCTTTGGCACTTGCTTACATGACACATTCCCAGTGAGGTCTACCCAACCCACTCTCATCAAAATGGAATCCTATCCCCATCCGTTATCATGTTTTGTCTTCCTACTTGATTTTTCTCCATCCCCTTTTGTTATTCAACTCATCCCTGAAAAATGAGCAGGACAACAAAGAGGAGAATTGGAAATTGGTAGAAAAGGACAACTTTATCCAAGGAGACATCATGGACAAAGACATGGGGGCATAGATATCCAGGGTTGTCCTGGAGTCAACATAAAAGGTCAACTCTGCACTTTCTATGTCACAGGATGTTCTGGGCTTTGCTTCCTTGCACATGAGAGTGTCCGTTGGGCAGAGCCCTCTGGGCTCTACTCTGGTTGTTCACACCCAAAACATCAATGGCAGCCTGGGAACATCTTAATAGCGTCTCTAGATGATGGAAAGTAAATAATGGTTGGCGAAGTTTTAATTTTTTAATATATAAGGGAAGAAGAAAGTGTTATCAGCAGAGTAAACCATTACAGATTTTAATTCTCAATCTTTTCTGCCTGAGATTTTCTGATAGCAATAGGATATTGGTCTCTGAAATTACTGATGCGGCAGGGGCAACTCTCACACACACTTGTGACAACTCAGTGAGACTCAGGAGCTGTCACCCACTCCATGGGACTCACAACTTGCCCAAGGAGAGGAAAACAAAAAAAAGAAAAATGCTGAAGTATGGACACTGTAAACCCAAATTAACTATTAGTCAAACTGGCTTTCTTTATCACATTCTACTGAACATTAGTATTCATGTATAGATGTTGGAGGGAGTGAATCTATATTGTATGCCTGTAAAGTTTAAATTTTGTCCTCAGGACTTAAAAGTTGGAGGCTGAAAGTTAAATTGAAGTGAAAATACATAAGTTTCAATCATCTCTAGTAAGGTTCTGGAAAGATATCTCTAACTGCTTCTTAATTGTGTTTTGGGAGAATAAAAAACAGAGCCTTTCCTTCTGCCTCTCTTCTCGCCATTTCACCCTATGAAGAAGAAGATGAGGTATGATCGAGTAGAAAGGGCAAAAGGACTGGAATGCAGCATGTCAAATGCCTGACTCAAAGTCCTGCATTGGTACTTTCAAGACAAGTGAGTTTGGACAATCCCTTAGCCTTTTCCAGACTCTGTTGTATCTCAAAACACTACTAATGTCTCCTACATTTAAAATTTTCAGTAAAAACTCAGTATTACTATAAATATCAAAAATGGTCAATATTGTATAACAGACATGTCAGATAACTTGTGTTCAAATTCCAGCTCCACTTCAAGCTAAATGTGCAAATGTCTGCAAGTTTTGAAAAGTTCATGCAACTCAGTTTTTTCACCTTCAAGGTGGGGATAATAATAGTGGCATCTTGATAGAGTTGTTGTAAGATTAAACAAAATCCACAAGGAGATCCTTAGAACATGAGAAGTTAAAGCCAGTACATACTATTTTTGGTTACTTCTAATTTGATATATTTTTGATTAATTAAATAATTGATATAATCATTTAGAATGAGCCTTGGAATACTGAAGGTACTCAGAATGAAACTGGATAATTTTACAACTAACCACTTCTTTCTTCCCTTGAGAATTCCAGCCCCAAATGAAGTCTCCACCCACATTAAGGCACAGTCTAGACAGCATTAGGTCAGGTGTGCTGTGAGGCTCCAGGATTCATGTTGGAGAATAAGTTTATTGGGCAGGCATGGCATTGATAAAACTTGACACTCTAGAAATAAAACTCCTAGAGAACCATACCGACTTTCTTAAAGATGAGAGCTTTAAAGTGACTCATGTATTGCTTCCAATCTCTGGGCAGTCATTGTGTTTGACCCTCTCAGTTCCTCTATATGTTGTCATTACTACCTCATTTCCATATGAGAAAACTACCTTAAGCATGTAAAGGTACGTTGCTCTGGATTCAAATTCAGGCCCCTTTGACCTCAAAACCCATATAACTAATTACTCACAAGGATGAAGCCACGAGCAAGAGCAAAGTCCTTGTATTCAGTAAGTTTTACAGTGAACTGTGGAGGTTGAGACACAACTGTAAATAGCAAAAGCTAAGATAAATATGTCGATGTCCCATCTAGCAGTCTGTTTGTAAATGGAGGAAGTATCTTCACCAAAGATCAAAGGAGAAAAGGCCACATGGGGATGAGGATCACAACAGGCTTTACTGACAGAGAAACTTGTGAGCTGGTCCTAGTAGATTCATTTAATTTTACTGAGTGAAGCCGGGCTCGGTGGCTCAGCCTGTAATCCTGCAACTTTGGGAGGCTGAGGTGAGTGGATTGCCTGAGCTCGTGGGTTCGAGACCCGCCTGGGCAACTTGGCGAGACCTCATCTCTACAATAAATCAAAAAATTAGCTGGTCGTGGTAGCACGCACGCCTGTAGTTCCAGCTACTTGGAAGGCTGAGGCGGAAAGATCGCTGGAGCCCAGCAGGTCAAGGCTGCGGTGGCTGGGAGCGGCCACTGCACTCCAGTCTGCGCGACAGAGTGAGACTCCAACTCAAAAAAAAAAAAAATTTTTACTGAGTGAAGCTAAGGGCAGGGAATAGAGATGGAGACAGAGACCGAATGCCACACCAGAAGCGAGGGAGATCTGTGCTTTTCCAGCTCTGCCACTTGATGCCTCCCTGGCTGAGCAGGTCAGCTATCTCTTAGCACTTGTCTCATAGGGGTTGTGAAGATAAGAGACCAGGCATGTCCAGTGACTCAATAAGTAGGACCATTACTGTACTATGATTTCTCCAGGTAGTGGAAAGCACAGAGAAGTGGAATATGTGTCCTAGTTAAGGGCATACACAGAATAGAAATAAAATAGAAAAAAACTTGGAAATGGTTAAACAAGAAAGACATTTTGTCCCTACAAATACACATATGTGAGTGTGGGAACATGAACTGAGACATGTAACAAAACCAGAGACATATTTCATCGGTGTCTGGGTATTGGGCGGGGCTGGAGACCACTTTCACTTTTAGGAATAAAATGATGACTACTTTGCTAACTGCCTTCTTGTTTCATATCTGGAGACCTTCCAGGACACAAAAAAGAAGTACCTTCTTCTGTCTCGTAATTCTTTAGTCAGACACTAGCCAACTCCCATGAAATATGGGGTCTGGTCAAAGAGGCTGATCCCAGAAATGTGGCATATTTCTCACGACCACAGGACTAAAAAAAAGCACTCCAAAACAAGCGGCAACCCAAAAAAACAACATATTGCCATCCTGCAAAAAAATCTAAGTGTGCTGAAAAAACAACAACATATGGCTGGGTGGGGTGTGACCAAAAGGAATATAGTTATCACGTTTTGAACATTCCTTTTACAGACTTGAGTGAAAAGAAATTTTCTAGGACAGAACATGGAGTAGTCCCAAAGCCTGCCTTTTTTAAAAGCACAATTGGGGACAGGAAAAGCAAAGAAGGGTTTGTTCCAGGTGAGTTACAGCTGAGAACCAGGAATGGAATCTCACCCTTGACCCAAGAATATGCTGAAAAACACCAAAGCAGACAAAAGCGGATGAGATAAGGCCAGGCTCACTGCTTTGTAACCAGAGGGCTGTTGAGATTAAAACAGAGAGAGGGATGAAATGTACTTGAACATGCTCATTATCAACACCAAAGCCACAATATACACTGATAATAGCTCTGGGGTGCCATCATTATGTACCTGGAATCTGGGTTTCGTTTGAACAAAACAGAATCAGCTTCAAGTGCAGTGCTCTGCTGGGGATCTTGGTTATATAACTGTTTCATAACTCAAGGTGAAGTCACACGGCAAGGCTAGAAGAGCACGGGAAATCAGTTTTCAAACTTTGGAACTTTTGCTATTTATTTAAGCCTGACCTGTTTATCCACTAGCTGCACAAACCAAGAATAACATGCAACTGAACCCTTCTCTGTAGATTGGTGTCTATGGGGTTCATCTATTCTTTCAGTAGGAAAGGACAGAGTGTCTCTTTAGGCCTGCAGATAGAACGATGCACAAGACAGATTCCTAACCCCAGCTCCTAGTCTGGTAAGAAAAGAGTTATATGAATAAAGAAGTTTAAAGAATGCCACCCCAAAATATGCCACTCTGGCATAAGGCTTCATTTGAGCCCAAGACATTTAAGATTCAATAACAGCAGGAAGAAGCAAAGTCCCCTTATCTGCCTATAAGCAGAACCTGCCAAAAGAATTAAGATTGGCTCTTATCACAGGACAAGATACCTAACAGACATTGTTATAAGACTGTCACATCTCCCAACTCTCTTTCTAAGGGCCTACTCATTTTTCTGAAAAGTAATTTACTTTTTTGTAAGTGTCTCTTTCTCCCTTCCTTTTTCCTTACTAAGTTGGGTATCCCAAATTCTATCCACGCCTTTGAGTTACTTATCACTGAGTGCTCCTACATGTATGAGTGATGCACATGTTAATACAATTCCATTTGTTTTTCTCTTAATCTGTCTTTGGTCCATCTAATTTGCAGGGACCCAGCCAATGACCCCAGGAGAGTAGAGGGGGAAATTTTCCTCTCCTTTATAGAAGAGATTATTAAAATTTAGTGTAGGAAATGGGCAACCTGATCATAGGTAGGCACCACAATTTCAATGCACACAAAAGGGAATACTCCCCATTTTTAAACTGGTCTCACTCTGTTTTTGCCTCCCCTCCCTAGCCCCTCCCAGTTTCTGCTTGGTGGTAAAATAAGAAAATTAAATTTTTTCATTCAAGGTAAATCACTATCTTTTGGTATATATGGTCTCTTTATGATAAAAATCAGTCCATTTGGGGTAAATGTTAATTCAGGGGAATTAAGTATAGTCCATCTTAGATTCCCTGCCCCCACCCCAAGCCTTCTCCTGTCCTTTTCAGGAGAGTGATTATTTTAAAGTAGGGGAAGAGGCAGGTGTATGTGAAGGGTAATATTCGAGTATCATTTTGTTTTATAAGAGCAAGGATATCTGGCGCATACTTGTGATGTTTCTGCAAATGAGTGCCTTATGCAGGGTTACCGAGGAGTCGTTCCTTTGAACATCATGGGCACAGCTGTGGCTGAAGCCTGTAGTTCTTTTATCCAGTGTTTCCAAGGCCTATTCTCAGGTCTTCCCAGGGCCCTGAGTCACTTAGCATTTTAGCATGCCCAGTAGGATCTGTGAGTCTTCCCTGAAACCTTCCTAGCTAGATGCCTTCCTGAGTCATTCTGATCCACCTTCTGTGTGCCATCATCTTTCTCTGGGCATAGGTATTCCCTAGAAGGAATTTCTAAAAGGCTTACTTAACATTTTTCTAAGCTTCTATATTGTAAGGGAACACCTTTCTGCTTGGGATGTCTCCTAAACTCTCTGGTTCTTTCTAACTGCATGGTCCACAGATTCAGCACCAAGGATAGGGACTGCTCACACCTGACCAAGTAGTGCCCCCACTTCCTCTCTCTGGCTCTTCATCCCACTGGAAAGGTGTTCACTTTTCCCTCTGGACAGGGACCACTTCTCTGTTGTGTCCTTACTTAGGTGGCATTTGCATTCCATTTCCATGAGGCAACATGTTGCAATGGCCACAAAACACTCAAATAAACAAACAAAAACACTACATTACAAAAGCAGTAAAACAGAGCAGGAAGTATTTAATAAGTAAGGCCTCTCTACAGGAGTGCTATGATCAGTCGAACATTTTAAGGCAGGTAACCTACCAATTCTAAAAATATGACTTTTTCCATTCTTGATTTCTGCCCCAAAGTGGCATCTGGAAATAACTGAAACTGAAACCATTTAATATTACTATAAAAAATTTTAAAAGATAACTAGAAAGCACACTGTCATCTCTAGAAGCCCAATACTTTCAGCCGCATAAGACCTCTGAGAGCTTGAACATTGTGACTTGTAGTATCTCACATGAAAATGTTTTTAAAATGCAGTGCTTGAGAAAAGGAATTTTATTCCAGTTATATTAAATTATGATAACTGTGTCAAGTTGCAATTTTTAAAGATATCTTTTAGCATATCTGTTCTTCTTCAATGTGACCTTGCCATTTTCCATCAAAATGTAAAGTCTAATATTTCCCTTGAATCTGCACAGAACCATAACTGTTTCAACCAATAGAGTAAATTGGAAGGGGCAGTATATGACTTCTCAGGCACAACCCTAAGAAGTCATGCATGTTTTGCCTTGTCTGTGGGATTTTTCATGTTTCCTGCTTTCCACGTAGGGCATCCAACTATCCTGACGCTTCCATGCTGTAAAGAAGTCAAGTTACGTGGAGAGGCTCGGTGGAGGTCTAGAGCTTGAGTTGGCAGTCTAGAGCTTGAGTCATCCCAACGCGAGAACCAGACATTAGGTGAACAAGGCTTCAGCAGATTCCATCCCCCAGACATCAGGTAAACCTCAGCCTTTGTCTTTCCACCTGAGGCCCAAACTATTCCCACTCTTCCCTTTTTTAATTCCTGACTCACAGAATCTGCGAGCATGAGATTGTTTTAAGTAACTAAATACATAACATTAAACAACATTAGTCAACTTAAGTAACTGAAATAATGACAACGTCTTAGGGGAGACCCAAGAAAACCAGGAATTTATCTATTTAAAAATGTGTCTTTAGTCTTACATGATTAAACTTCAGTCACCTTCAAAGTACTCTCTGTTTGAAGCAATGGACCTATCAAGATGCTTTTAGTGCTTCTGCTGTTTTTGTTTTCACCTCTTCCACAGCAGCAAGACATTTTCCTTTGAAGACTTTTTCATCCAGGAAACAAACAAACAAACAAAAAAGTTGCTCAGGGCAAGATCTGGTGAATAGGGAGGGTGAAACAAGGGAACCATGCCGTTTTGGTCAAAAACTGCTGAACACTCAGCGCAGTATAGGCAGGTGTGTTGTCATGGTGGAAGAACCAGTCACTTGTTTGCCACAACTTAGAACATTTCTTCTGAAAATTGTGACACTACTTTCTCAAAACTTACAGATAAAAACTTTGGTTAGCTATTTGATCTGGAGGAACAAATTCTGAGTGTACTACAAGGGGCCACCCTCCAAGACACAATTCCATTTTTTAGGAGTCCCCCTTCATATATGTTTGCATATTTATAAAGTTTCAAAACTTAGTCAAACCCTTAAAGAACCAGACTCTCTTTAATAAATCTCATGGTCAAAAGTGAGAATGAATCACTGAATTATGTTTCATCTGTTGAGAAAGACGGGAAGCACCTTGTGATTTCTGAGAATCACACAGACCAGATTTGAGGGCATAAACATTTTGTGAAATTGTGGACAATTTGGTTTTGAGACAACTCAAGTAAAATTTTCTATGGTAACTAAAACCATCCTGGGTGGGACAGAGGGACAATAAAATAGGATGCATTTTTTTGTTGTTTGTTTTAAAGATTAGCACAAATTAAAAGAACTAAGTACATGCTTATAAGGATCACAATGTTATACAGAGCAAAATTTCACTCCATTATTTTGAGAGTAGAGAGGACAGAGTAAACTACATGAAGGTTTTGCAATGTTTCCAGTAAGTTGAGAAGGTTTTCCACACATTTTGGAAGGTGAGAGTGAAAAGAAGGGCATTGCCTCAGCCCAGGTGGAGGTTGTCCTCTGACCAGAGTCTGGAGACTTTCTATTCTAAAACCACTGATTCAAATAGCAGGGAGAGGCCAGTCACACAGGCTCTGCTCCTGTGCTCCTTGTTGCATTTCAATGGGCATTTTCATAGACATGAACTATGACAGGTCAGGAATATATAGTCCTGGGGTTAGGATATACTACTTGCTCTCTGAAAAATAAGAACCTTCTAAGATTCATGAGAAACCAATTGTAAGCTAAACAGAACTATTTCAATGATCCAGTCCAATTTAATGCTTGATTAACCCTGCAATGTGAGAGGTAATGGCCATAGCACTGAGGACCCAGCAATGAATAAGAAAGGCTCTAGGCAGTGTAAATGGAAAAATTACACTAGTAAGTGATTCCTGTGCATATCTTTATGATAACATTTATTGTATTGTGTTGAAATTGTCTACATATGTGTCTGTCTCCTTAACTAGGGAAAACATTCTGTCTAACTCATCTTTCTATCCACAGCATCTAGCACAAATTTTGGCTGAGAGAAGGCATTCAATAGATGCCCTATGGAAATAATTGTACCAGAATAAAAATAATAGAAACAGAAGCATCTATATGGCATAGAAATCCTGTATGTCAAAAATCTGGGAATTGTCCTGTGCTCCTCTTCCCTTTCTCTTAACTCTCACATCCACCTGACCACTAAACCCTGGTGTTTCTCTCTTTTAAGTCTTTCTAGAACCTGTGCCTTCCTTTCCTTCCCCACTGCTACTACATTAAGTAATACTCCTATCATCTCTTTCCTGAGCTGCCATAATGGTTTCCTAATTAATCTGATCTCTCATCCTCTATCTTGACTAGTTTCTCTTCAGTCACCACACTGCCACCAGGGTGATGTTTCTAAAAGTCGTATTTGCTTATATGACTTCACTTCTTATAAATCTTCGATATCTACCCCTTTGTCTACAGGGGCAAGTCTAAATCACCTTTAATCGCATTCAGGGTGCTCCATGATCTGACAGAATTCACCACTTCAGGTTCATTTCCCACACACCTCCACATTCCTCCTTACCTCTGGGTCAAAATGATCGCTTTCACCCTCACCAATGCTGTTGTAAATCTACACGTCTTTGCACATCTTGTTATTCTGGCTATGAATCCTCCTTCTCCTTGGCCCCATCTTTCATAAGTCTGTCAAAGTTCTACATATCCTGCAGGACACACTCAAGTGGAACTGGCCATTATGTTCGTCACTATACTTTTACATTCCTCTATCATAATGACAGCATAGCTTTGAGTATGAGACTGTGGCCTCTGGCCCGGGGCCTCTTGGGTTTGTCTTCTTCCTCTAACACTTACCAACTGAATGACCAAAGGCTCAATGTCTTGGTGCCCTATAGTCCCTTCATTTGTGGAACAACCTTCTGGGTCTTGGGAGACTGCCTTTTACATGTAGCCCCTGTGGCTTATCTTACCTTTTGCTAGGATGTGATCAGTAAGAGGCTCTGTCAGATATTTGGAAGTGTGAGGAAGAGTGAAGGTTGGGAATTTATTCCCCTGCTTCCTTCCCCGTCAGACTTCCTTTCCCAAGACCCAGTTTCCACAGGAGGCCTTCTCCTGACCCTGCAGTTGTTCACTCTGGATTCCATTCTCTCTTTCTGCCTTTCTTGGGCTCTGCCTCTTGGACCCTTCTCCATTCGTTGTTGGTTTCCCTTTTCCTTTGCTCCCACCTTCATAAATAGACTCGTCATTAGCCTATCCTTGACCTTTCCTTTGAGTGGATCACCTGTTTCTTAACCAGGACTTTGTCTGATACATCCCCCTAGCGGACTGTGAATCTTTAAAGGTGAGGACTCAGAAATTCAGCTGTGAATTCCTAGTTTCTAGCAGAGTACATGATGTAATACAGTACAAGTTAAATGTACATTTCTGAATAAATTAATGAACAAACAAGCGATTAATACTTTATAGTGAGAGGAGAGATTCAGAAAAAGCCCCAAAGAGCAGTCAGTTGCTGTGCTGATTCTGAAGAATGTTATGGGAGGACATTCCCTGTAAAAAAAAAAAAAAAAATCATATGCAAGAATACAAGACATGACAGTGTTGGGGAACTACCAGTAGTAATTATTACTGGATGATGAAGCATACTGGGCTCCTGTATGAATTCTTTGATACAAATGATTCTACTGCTATTACAAAGTTTGAAACCACAATCTTAGCCTTTCTGCTCACTTTATAGACAGGGGAAATCATATCTGGTAAAGGATATTGTCCAAGTTCACTGCAAGCCTTTTGGAGTAGTATGTTTATTTATGATAGGCAGGTTCAGGTCTCTCAACTCCATCTGCTGCCCTGAATATACTAAGCCCTGGGAAACCAAAGAATTTGAGGCCCACGGCATGAAACACTGCAGACCTTGAGGCAAGCACACGAACAGGGCCAAGCTTATTGCTTTGTCAGAGGTACTGCTTGCCAAATGGAGTTGGCTTTGTAGGCAAAGCTCTGGGGCACAGCCCTTGGGAGGCTAAGGACATTGCATTGCAACAAACAGACACAATTAGGCCAAAATCCACTCTGCATGGTTTCCTTTGCCAGAAAGTTGGCCTTGGAGACCAGATTTCCCAGTGTGAGCCAGACGGCAGGCATGTAAGTTGCAGTCACATGGCTCAGTCTTGTAGGTCTATGTCATTGCTGAAGTAAAGCCATAGCAACTTGAGAGTCCATTGTCCAAATAGCAAGAGAGGGTTCCCTGTAAGCAATCACATACTGACACTGGCTCTTTGCAGCTACTTTCCTCTGTGTGCTTGCTAACATTAATTTAAAGAAAAAGGAAGAAAACTGAATGTAACTGGCAAGAAGTTACCAGGGGCCAAATCTGCCTCCCTCAACCTTATCTAACTAGAATCTAAAATAATGCATGGGAATAGTAGGTGCTGTACTGAAAAGCTCATTGAATAAACAATTGGAAGGATGAATGAATGTAAAGTATCATGTAACTTTTCTTCAAGCTATTCAGATAACTGAGTATTTGCATTGTTTTTGTTGCTATTACTGTTGTGAAATAAGTAAAATGACGTCAAGTTGCCCAGAAGGGCCACTTAGAATCATCAAAACACTGAGATTCAATGAGGAAGTTTGCTAATAGCATTTAAATATTGATGTTAACATTCCATAGACATTACCATCCAAAGGCTCAAGCTACTATTAAAAATTTCCACCATAGTAATACAAGCTCCAATTCCTTATCCCAAACCTCTTGGATCAAATCTGTTAAGAATTCGGAATTTGAAGATTTTAGAAAGACTACATATATACACCGTATATTGCATAATACATCAGTGGGATCTGAGCTACACACCATAATCAAACATATTCCTATTTTTGTATCAAACATATTCTTATTTTTGTATCAAATCATGTGCATATTCACACCAAGTACAATAAATAAAGACTTTGACTGCAGAAACTCTATGCAGGCCAAGTTTTGACATCAGATAATTTTGCTAAAAACAACAATAGCTGTCAATTTTTAGAACTCTTGGCTTTAAAATTGAGAACAAGAGGCTATAGACCTGTAGTAATAATGGCTATATTAGTTCATGCTTACTGTATGCTAAGGCTATATCAAGCACTATAGATACATTAACTTATTTAGTCTTGAAGGTGAACAGGTAACTATTAATAGACCCATTTTACCAGTGTAAGTATTCCTAGAGAACGTTCCTAATATGTCTTCAACCAAATAGCAGGTCACTTATAGCCACCCTTTTACCCTGCCTTTGCAGTGTAGACAAAGAGCCAAGAGTATATTGGTCTGCCCAGAGGTAGCGAAGGTTGAAGAAGATGCAATCACAAGAGACAGAGAATGAGGAAATATTTTGTAAATCCAGTTTCTGGTTCTGGGTTATTCCTGAGGTTCCTCTTTTTTTTTGGTGCTAAGTTTTAATACATTCCTATTTCTTTAATAAATTCTTAAGTTTTGCTAAATCTAGCTTAAGTTGTCTTCTATTACTTGCAAACAAACTTTGTCCCACATAACCCCAGGTGGAGCAGATGTTATTTATCACGCTTTTATAGGTAAGGGCATTGAACGTCAGAAAAATTAGGTGATATAACACCAAAAAATCAAATTTAAAACTCTCTACTTATTAGTAGTCAAGCTAGTAGTCAAACTAGTACTCACACCAAGGTTGTTTACTTGATAAATTCTGTCTGTTACACCATGCTGCCTTTTATTACATAAAAACAAAAATTTTCCAGATGATTGCAGAATGTTTTATTTTCTTGAAAGTTTTGTTTTAGCATCATAAGTGTGTAAATAAGGCTTTAAATGTAGAACCAGCACACATAGAAAAAATGCCACTTAGGAATATTGAAAAGTTTCATTATCCGTTAAACCAAAAAAATCAACCAGGGTGATTGGGTTTGTAATTCTCAGACTTTGTGTGTGTTTGACAGGAATGAGAAGGTAAACAGAACAGCAGGGATTGGGCTTTTTATCAGTGTGAACAATATCCTCTGGATTGGTCATTATCTCAAGACCATTTCCTTAACGGATGGTGATAATATGGCCTAATGCTCCAGGGTGACCATAGATCTTCCAAGGCTGTAGGTCTTGCTTCCTCTCTGGCAGCATAGATGTTTCCTTTATTTATTTAAGCCACCTTATATGTCGTGGTACTTAATCCACTACTTGAGTGCATAACATTTAACAGGCAAACCACAAAACACACACCTTACTACAGCAGCTGTTCTACAGCCAGAAGTAAACTGCAGTGTTAAATATTATACTCTGATACGGGCAGACTCTGGTTTTCATTATCATTGGAGTTGGCTAAGGGGTTCGTGGTCATCCTTAGACAGACACTTTGGCCAAATTGAGTACCTATGTTTAGTAGACAATGCCTTCCAAATGACCTTGGTTCAAGTCTACAGATAGAATCTTACTAAGCGAGGTTTGGTAAAGACTACACTGTATACAATAAAGATGTATATTTTGTTAAAAGAACCCCTGGCCTAGGCAGAATTCAGAGTTCAGTCCAGACTTGACTACTAATCAACTGTGTGTGTGACCTTGAGCAAGTTGCTCAAATTCTCTGGGACTCTATCTCTTTCCTTATCTGGAAAACGGACAGCATAGACCAGATGATTTTAAAGTACCCTCCTAATTTTTGAGGTTTTCCATTTTAGAGTGTTTGAAATTCTTTAAGTATAAAGAATTTAGTAACTTTAGTAGAAAAGACACAGAACATAAATGATCAAATTCTGGGCATGGGCAAGTTAGTGAGCTTCTCTAAAGATCAGTTTCCTCAGATGCAAACCTTTGAAATTATCATTTCAAGATCACAGAACTACTGTGCGAAGTTAATGAGATAGCAAATGTTAAAGTGCTGAAAATTTTGAGATTTTGCTGACTTATTTTAAGATGCCTAACTTTTATGGATGCCATCTAGTGGTCAGTATAATAATTACATGATTGTTATTCCTTTACTCGGGCTCCTTAAATCTGTGATAAACGTGTAAGACAAATGGGGCTTAAAAGTGTGTTTTTAATCAGTTCCCCGCATCAGTAAATGCCAATTATTACTAAACTGTTTTACTTAAATACTAAAAGGAAAGTATCTTATTGGAACTGCTTTGTATTTGTAGACTTTTTAACTAGTTGGCCTTCTTTAAGCTATTCTTCCAGATTTCTTGTGGGGAAATTACTTTTTCCCGATGACTTTATACTGAAAATCTGATCCACACTTGAACAGAGTGAGTACAAGACTGAAAACAGTAAAAAAAAAAAGTGTCTGAACATAACTGCCAAAATAGAACCTGCTGCTTGGACCCATAAAGTTCTTTGTTAATTCTTTTTTTGTTGTTTCAGTAGAAGTCTTACTCTGCTGCCTGGCTGGAGTGCAGTGGCCTTCTCATGGCCACCTCAGCTTAGACCTGCTGGGCTCAAGTGATCCTTCCTCCTCAGCCTTCCAAGTAGTGGCAACTACAGGTGTGTACCACAAGGCTGGCTAATTTTTTGATTTATTTTACAGATGAGGTCTTGCGAAGTTTCCCAGGCTGGTTTCGAGCCCTTGGGCTCAGGCAATCCTCTAACCTCTGCCTCTTAAAGTGCTGGAATTATAGGCATGAGCCACCACACCCAGATACTGTTAATTCTCATAGATTGAGCCTGACTCTCTGGTCTTCCAATCAGGTTTGTAAAGGTTCTCATGTATTTTAAATAAAATTTCCATTTTATTAGTATCCGGGTGTGAGGCAGATTTAATTTTGTTTTTGTTTTTTGCTACCTAAGTGCCCTAACTTGTATATTAAGAGCCAGAGTGTAAAAGATTGACCTGAGTTGTCCAAACAGTATTTACAGCAAAACAATGGTTATAAGAGTTGTCATTCCTTACTCATACTGTAGGTGATACACTAGACTAAATTTTTATCAAATGATATTCATTTAATCAGTATAGTCATCTTTTGAGCTATTACCTTAAATCCCATTTTTCAAATAAAAAAGGTAAAGTTGAAAAAAGTGAAGTGACTTGTCTCAGCATACACAGTTAATAAAAGGAAAATCTGGGATAAGCTCCAGCCAGGTTTGGTGACTAGCAGAAAAAAAATAGCAAGACTACTTCTTTCTGTCATTTATAATTGAAACCTTACATTTATTTTTGTTTTTGTTTTTGTTTTTTTGGATACACTCTAAGAATGTTAGCAGCTCTATCACATTATGAGCTTAATTGAACTTGTTAACACAAACTCTAAGTTTTCTTTCCCTTAAATGGCAATCAAGCACTCTTCTATCCTTTGGTCTTGCATGATCCGTCCTTCTTCAAGGAGGACATAGATCACCCAGGCTGTAGAGAGTGGAAAAAAGAGCACTTCCATCTGTCTGTGACTTTTATCTTGTCTTTGGAGTTTTTTTGAGCATACGGCCCACTCCAAATCGAGTGACTGAGACCAACCTTAATACTGTTATTTGAAGAATGACCAAACCTCCCTTTCTTTAATTTCTCTTACTGCAGAAAAAACAGGGTGATTTCTTTAAGAATAATTTGTTTATCTACTGATAACACAACCAAACAAAGACAAGAAATTCCCCAGAGGAAATAAAAGAAACCCAAGAATCAGAACTCTCATAAAGTACAGTTTTTGACCCTCTGGTCGTGAACTTCGTTAAACCAGATCCTGCTTTGCTCCCCATCTTGTCTGTGGGTCTATGAAGAAAATGATGCTTTTTCATTTCAAGACTTTTCTTCTCATCAGGAACAGAGATCTTGATTATAACTATCTTCAGAAAAAATATGTTTTTATTCATTCATTTAACAAATATTAGTTTATAATAAATATATGAATAGATAAATAAAGACCTTGAGTCATTTTAGAACAAGCAACCATAGACACTTCCTTTGCCTCCCCGGTTATCCCTCTTCCTTAAGTCTGAGCAGTGCCCAGTGCCCAGAAAAGACTGCCCTCTTGCCATCTATAGGCAATGGCTCTAAACATGAAAGCATAAACTTAGCAGCACAGACTTTTCTCCATGCAAAGTCATTTGGTTCCTACAAGTATTAAAATCTGATTCCAGGGTCATTAGCAAAGGCCTGTGAGTAACTGAGCCAACCAGACCCTCCAGCATTCGTGCCACAGTGACTGAAATGATTCCTTCCCGGCCTAAAAAAACCTGATCGTTGCCTCCTCAGGCACGGCTTTTACTTTCCAGGGAAAAATCTGTGAGCGACCACAGTCATTCAAGATCCATGGCATCCCAGGAGCAGCAAGTAATGTTGTCACCATTCATTTGGAGCCAGCGATGAATGGGTGACATACCCGGAGGCATTAGTTTACATTGACAAAGTCTTCACAAGCTAAAACCCCATTAGCTGAGTCCACTTAATTTTCAGCAGCAGCATTCACGTCAGTGATGAACTCAAAGAGAGGCCCAGGAGTCAGTGCCCCTCTGCTAGCTACCTATCTTGCCACAGAGCCTGATAAGAGAAGACATACTTTTCTTCTGCCCCTTGTTAGAATGATAGCCACCAAAACAAAGCCTACAATGAAGAAAAATGACTTTGTTTGTGACTTATGCTATTCTACCTGGAATAGCATAGTGGTTAAAAGTCTCAGCTTCAATCAGATGTGTCTGAGTGCTATCCTTTTCTAATTGTGTGACGTTGGGCAAATTACTTAAATTCCCTGAGGCCAGTTTTATCATCATTAATTGGCAACACTAATAGCACTGCCTGTAAAGTTGCTGGGAGTATTTAAACTAGGTTATATATATGTATATATACAATTATATATATATAGGCTTATATATATAATTTTATATATTAATCTAATATACACTTATGTATATTCGATTTTATTTATATATTATATATATAGTGCTTAGTAAAGAGCTGATATCTAGTAAAGTCTCAGTAAATCATTGTTATTGCTCATTGAACTCACGTACATGGGCCTAGTACAGGTTAGGTGATTGATAAATGTTAAAGTAATATTTGTAAGCTATGAGGACCTACTCAAAAAAAAAGGTCTTAATATTATTAGCACTTGCCTTAGAGATGCAGCTCTCAGTTAAGTCCTGGTCCAGTAAGAGGTGAGTCAGAGAGAAAATTAGGGCTCACAGCAGATGACTTTCCCAAGCTTATGACCTACTCAGTCTTGAAAATCAATCCAGGCCCTGGTCACCAAAAATTCTAGTGATTTTTTCCCTTAAACTTCTATGCATTATATTTCTTTCACTGTGTCCTTGGTAAGAAGGTCTGATCCTTCTTCCTTAAAATATAGAAGACTTTAAGAAAAGCATTGGAAGGAGAAAGTTTCTCTCTGGACTTGACCTTTCCCTTTCCCTGGAGCCTTTCCTATCCCTGCTGGCTGCATTTCAATTTGGTCCATAGGAGTGGATTAGAACTCAACTCTGAATGCAGCCAAAGTCCCTTTTCTTTAGTTTCTCTTTGGACGTCTACAGGAAGCTGAGCTGTTCAAGGAAAACTTGCCTGCAATTCAATCATTCTTGAGTCAATTACATAAATATGTGTATTTCAGAAAGTCACAAGTGCCTCTGCTTCTCCTTCCTGATTGTTTTTGTTTGTTGTTTTGGGGATCTTCTTGACAGACACCATATATGTCAGATGATGAACACAGTTACTAGTGAAAGGGTTTAGGGTGCGTCAAATTGGCCAGAATTGATAAGGAGACATTGCTAAAGTGAGGTAAGTAATTAGAAAATGTTAGCTCATGGTTTTCAATCCTATTTTAATATAACTTAATGAACTCTTATAATTCCTTTCAAGGATGCAGATAATTTATGACACATCAGTCCTCTGCTTTAGCAGTTCCCCAAGCTTGGTTTGTGGATCTGTGGGGGTCCTTAGGACTCTGGGGTTTCGGGAGGCCAAAACAATTGTCATAATAATACCTAGATGTTATGGGGCCTTTTTCACTGGGTTGACATTTGGACTAATGGTGCAAAAGCAGTAGTGGGTAAAATTGCATGAATCAAGAGAGTGGAGTCTGACTGTACTCTTTATTTGCCATTTTGTTCTTCAATACTGCATGCTGGTTTTAAAAAAAAGAAAATGTCAGTTTCATTGAAAGGTACCTTTAATGAAGGTATACAAAGTGTTAGTTTTATTAAATCTAGACTTTTGAGTACATGGAACACCATTTCTACTTGAAAGAATGACTGACAAACTATGGTTATTTAGACTTAGATATTTGGCAGACTTTTTTTTTTTAGTGGAACAAAATGAATCTATAGCCCTAAGAAAAACAACTCATAGTATTTGTTGGCACTAGTGAAATCTGAACTTTCAAATGAAAACTAGAAATTTTTAAAACTTGAATCCACCGCTGAGGTCTTGACAGGTTAGTTTCCCAGTACTTAAAGAATTTTCTGAAGAGACAGATGGTGATATTAACAAATATGACTTTGGAAAATTTGCATAACTTCATGAACCAAAACTTACCAAATGGTCAGAGAGTGATGACAAAAATTGTTTCCGATCCAATACTATGGCCAATCTTTAATAAATTACCTTGCAACAAGTTTTGGTATAGTTTCAAACAAATATACTCAAACTAAAAAGACTATTAAAATACACCTCCTTTTTTCAACTATACATCTGTGTAAGGCTGAATTTTCTTCAACAACAACATAGCAAAACAGATTGATGTAGAAGCAGATGTGAGAATCCAGCTGTCTTCTGTTAAGACAGACATTAATGACATTTTGCAAAAACGTAGAACAATGCCAAAATTGTCACTAAATATAGCTACTTTTCATTAAAAATGTTACTTATGCTGCCATGTAATGTTTTTATAATATATTAAAATATATCACAGCTTTAATTTTTTGTATGAAGGATTTTTGACAGAATTATAATTCATAGAAACAAAAGTTCTTGGGGACCCACAATAATTTATAAGAGAGTACAGAGTTCTTGAGACCAAAAAGTTTGAGAGCTACTGCCCCTCTTGCTTGTCAAAGCCCAAAATATTAAACAGCTGCACAATCTAATCAACTTTCCATTTGACGGTTACTGAGTTTTTACTATCTACTAAGTACTACACTAGCCTAAGAGGGGAGAAACATGAAAATAATTAGAAAAGCAATAGATTGAAGAGATGTGTACTGGTGCGATCAGAATACTTAGTACTATCTTAGAGAGAAGGACTCTAAGAAAGTACTTCTCTCTGAAAGGGAAGGCATCTTAATTAAGGGGACATTCAAGAAGAGTCCTTTGTAAGAGTGGGACTATAACAAGAAGGTAGAGAAAGGCATCCTGAAATGCAGTCTATAAAAACAGTAGGAAAGGGATTGAAAATAGTGGGACACTGCGGGGAAGGGGGTGGGTAGGTGGG
>NW_007246976.1:1095351-1130265 GCF_000164805.1 Carlito syrichta
GGGGGTGGGGGTAGGTAGCTGGGATTGTCAGTAGTCGATACCCACCTGGGGAAGGCGGGGCACACCTCATCAATAAGGGTACCTGCACAATGAACATTTGTAGACCCAACCCTGAATTGTATCCCACAATTTCAAAATAAAAATTAAAAGAAAAAAGAAAAAACAGAGATATGGGAAGGAGTATATTTTCAATTTGGGGGAAGTGCGGGTAGATAAATCTAGTTCAAGCAAAATGTAACTGTAGAGGAAATGGGAGGATTCATTCATTCAGGAAAAAAAGTATATAGCAGAAGTCTTTGGTATCTCATGGCACATCCATCCCCACTGGTGCACTTTCAACTTCTGTCACAGCTGTGGTGGGTGGGTCTGGGCAAGCCAGGACTATTCATCCATAGCGGGCAGCCTCCCACCTCAAACCTTCCTATTCTCTGCTTTCTGTCTCAGGGCCTTCTCTGGTCCCTTTGGAATCTGCTTGGCCTGCTTTTAAGTTAGTGGCCATAGGGTGCAGGAACAGGTATACTCCAATCTCCTGTTGGCCAGGTAGATTATGTAGAAGGCATTCTACATGATTCTCACATGTGTGGGTGGAAACAAAGCACCATTGTCTATAGTGCCAACCTTGATGATGTGCTTTCCTATTGACTTTTCCCCTTAACTTGCTGTTTTCTCTCTCTCACTTCCTGGGATCACAAATAAACTGCCTGCACCCAAGTCATTGTCTCAGGCTCAGAGACAGCCTGAAACTGTAGGTCTTCCACTGTGCGAGTAGCTGAGGATGTAACAGTGAACAAAACCAGGTCATGCCCAGCAGTCAGTTCTCTACCAGGTGAATGATGTGGATATTGAAAGATTTTCGGCAGGGTAGTAATAAAACCCATTTTTAAAAATTTTGCAAAGTATAATCAATTTTAACAAGTGTATATGCTGTACTCTTTATATACAGAAAAATAACACTCATGTGCCCTCTACCTACAGAAAGAAATAGGACATTAGCAATGCCTCAGCAGACTCCTGTGTGCCCCTTTCTAGCTTGACCGGATTTTAGTTGTCAAAAGATCATTGTGGCAGCAGCATGAATAATAGGTGGGAGGAGGATTACTGGGGACAAAAAACACATACTCATACTTCAAGTGTTAACCTTAGCATCACTCTTCTCTAAAGTCTTTCCTGATGTCCAAATTGAATTCCCTCCTTGCTGTCCATGATGAACTCTACTTTTATTATGGCAATTAAAATCCCTTGTGGTACTTGCCTTTTATGGAAAACAATTTTATTGAGATCTAATTCACACACCATACAATGCAGTCATTTAAAGTGTACAATTCAATGATGTTAAGTATATTCACAGACAGGTATAACTTTCATCACAGTCAATTTTAGAATATTTTTAAGAGGGTACAGGGGTTCTGAGACCAAAAATTTTATCACCTCAAAAAGAAATTCCATATTTTTAACTATCCTCCCATTCTAACTACTCCTCCACTGTTCATACTCTCAGTCCTAGTCAACCACTAATGGACTTTCTGACTTTATTGATTTCCCTATTCTGGGCTTTCATGTGAATGGTATAATGTAATTTGTAGATCTTAGTGACTGTGTTTTTTTTTCCCTTTCACTTAGTATAATGTTTTCAAGGTTTATCCAAGTTGGAGTATATATCAGTACTTCATACCATTTAATGACTCAACAAAATTCTTTTTATAGATATATCATATTCGTTACCCATTCTTCCACTGATGGACATTTGGGTTCTTTCCATCTTTTGGCTATTATTCATACTTCTGTCAAGAACATTCGTGCACAAGTTTTTTTGTCAGCATTTGTTTTTAATTCTCTTGTGTGTATACCCAGGATTAGAATTGTTGTGTTATACAGTAACTCCATATTTATCCATATGAGGAACTGCTAGACTGTTATCCAAAGTGGCTACACTATTTTTACATTCCCAATAGCTGTGTATGAGAGTTTCAAACTTCTCCAAATCCTTGCTAACACTTGTGGTATCTGACCTTTTTAGACCATCCAAGTGGGTGTACGACTGTCTTTTTTGGAAACACTGTGAACTCCTGGAAACGGAAATCAATTTTCACTTAACTTTACATTTCCAGTGGTGAACATTTTGCCTTGGGCATGGTAAGCACTCCATTTATTTAGTGATTTGGTGGGAATAGCACAGATGACAGAAGCAGGAGAGAGGAATGATGGCAATTGTAAGGAGAAAGTAGAGAGTAGAGAAATATATTGGGGAAAATGAGAAGCAATAGGTTTTGGTAACTGGTAATATTGGGGGTAAGACTGAAATTGTCTCAGTTCTGCTTTCATCCTCTTCAGTGTTGTGACTGGGCAAGATTCTACTATCACTACATTACTTCAGCACAAGTCACATAGTTCTAACAGTACATGGAGACATCCTCTAATCTGGGGAACCCAGTGTAAGGCATTTGGCTCTTTGTCTCAGTTTACTCATAGATTAACTTCTCACACGTGTGGAACACTTACACAGCTTACTTGTCATACATTGTTCTGTTGGAATTTGATATTTATGTAGTCATGGGACATGGATATATTCATCCCCATTTTAGGAAAAAGAAGCAGAAACTCAAAAACCCCACTCCTAAATACTGACAGAGCTAAGACTCTACCTGAAGTTTCCTGACCTTGAGTAATGATGCTCTTTTCCCAAAGGAGAATGTCCCTGGATTACCTCTAAAGAGGGCTTTTTCTAACTCTGTGTGTGAACTCGGGGACCCTGGAATGTTAATCGGCTACAGAGTATTCCTAAGATAAGGAAAATCAAGTCAAGGGCTGTCTTTAAATTGAGTAGCATCTTTCCATACCTATAATTTTGGCCTTTCTAAAAGAAAAGGCTTCAATTTGTAATTGTATATTGAAGGAGGAAGACTATTTGTTGGCTAAGAATGTGACTCTGCAGTAAGGCAAATAAAAGACGAACCTTGAAGAGTTTCTCAATTTGGGATTTGATATTTCTGAGAATATGCACATTTTGAAGAACTTCCAGAAAGGGGTCAACACAATAGCAAGGCATGTGTAAATAATTTTGTGTGAGGAATAGATGTAGGAGCCGACAATTGTTACTGTTGGGGGAAAAAAGAACATAACCGTTGGAAAGTAACAGAAAAGACATCTTATAAAGGAGAATGTTCTGTTATGCTATAAATAGGATGAGGGTGAATAACCGTGAAGTGACAAGACAGGTAGGATTTAGTTAATTATAATAAAAACAGGTTCAAAAAAAATAGAATACTTAAAAATGGAACGAATGCTTGGCAATGTACTGAGTTCCTCACCCATGGGCATATTTAAGTAATCGATATCTCCCTTTTCCTATTAGGGATGTTATATCATGGGTCCCGTCTCCATGGCAATAGAGCTGCATTATTCAGAGACCTCTTTCAGATCTCAGATTCTGACTTGAACATGAACTTTTGCTCATGTGGACTGGGTTTGTAGTCTTTGTTTTTCAGTGCAGATTTTCTCTTGCATGCTACTCTTTCTCCTGCCTTTCATCTATGGGTTATTATTATTTTTTAAAACATTTCCAGTCACATAGGCTTAAAAGGTAATTTGCCTTCAACTCCTCCCTTATCTTCTCTTGATCTTCTTTTCCCAAATCCCAGTAGTGACCACAGTCTCGTAATTCTACCTCTGGAATGTCAGGTTATTCCTTTTTTCCATTCCCAGATCAGTCCTAAAGAAATGTAGTCCCCCTACTGGTCACACTACTTTTAGACTCTGTCCTTTGTTCTATTTGCCAGATAGATATATGTGATCCCTATATTAACCTTTCTAAAGCACTACCCTAAGACACTCATTTCCTTACTTATAATTCTTGTTGACCTCATTGAATAACAAATAAATTTCTAGTATATCTATCCTCCAAACGACTTTTAAAGCCCAATGTTATTGATACCCAACATTACTCATGTTTCAGGTGTATTGGTTAATCAGCCTTACCAACCTTGCAGTTACACGATGGAATGTACTCCTCATTTCTCTCCACTGAAACTATAGCCATTCTTCAATGCCTAGGTTACTTAGCAAAGCTTTAGAATGGCCTCGCGCCTTGCCTGGCCTCCCAAATTGCTGGGGTAGCTTTTGCTTCTAAAATCTTAGAATTCTTACTAATATTTCTACTACTCATCCCTTCTATTGGTAAATGCTATTCTTTCACTGGGAATGCCTTTCTCTCAGTGGTAGCTCTTTGAGGATGAGAACTATGACTTCATTATCCTGAGCTTAGTCGCCTCTGTACAACAGTTGTTTGATATCTGAGAAGGTCATTCCTGACTAAATAAGACAAGATATGCAAAAATGATTTTAACTACTAATGCCTTTTATACAAACAGTGTGGCAGGAGAGCATGCAGTATGTTGGGGGGCTCCTTAATTGCCTTGGATATCTCCAGTTATCACTCAATTGGATTTGGAAAATCTATTGAAAAATGTATTGCACATATGAGTTACAGGGCACAAATATGGATGATTCAGGACAAACTCATTACTATACCCAGGGGAACAGTGTCAAGAATTTGTTTTCCTGAAAACTTGTCAGAAGTATAATCCTCTCATTTTCAAGGAAGCTCATTTAAGCTTGACAAGTTTCTTTACTGGGCAATGTTAATATATAGTCGAAGCACCCTCCTAACAATAACAACAACAATGACATCAAAGAGAAATCTACTGACTTAAAACCAAAAGTGTCAAAAACCTTGAGTTCCCTTATAATGGATTAGAGGTTAGTCAGCATCTTACACACTGAGGGCTCTCTGTGAAAGGTGAAGACTGAAGTCTCTGGGTCTCCCAAGACCATTTCATGCTATTGCATTTATCTTTCCATAAAAACCCAAGGATGGTTGAAATTGCAACCCTTTTTATTTTACCCTCATTCTTTGTAGCATTTAGTGCTAACCAAACCAACTGTGCCAATTTGGAATCGAAATTAATATAAAGAAGCAAAATACGAAAGGAGGAACCTCTGCAGATAAATATTTGTGTAGATGTAGATTTGTATTTGCACTCTAAAATCTAGCAGGGGGATGTGTCTAAAGAAAGTCATAGGTTTTCAAATTTGGAACTTTAACTATTCTAGTTCCTAATGATGATGGTAAAATAGTTTTGAGTTCTGGATAAGGTTTGGGATTCCCTCTCACTCCACTCCTCAATTTAAAAATATATGTATTTTATTTTATACAATCTTCCCAGAGGATTGAGAAATGTTAACAATTTGTCAATATTTCTATGCTTAATCTTTAATGTAAAAAGGATTGTTCCAGAATTTCTGCTCACTAGTTTTATCAATTAGTATTAAATCTCAATGTGAACACATTTGCCTTCAAATGTAATTCCTATGTTTTTAAAAATATATTTGTCATTTAAAAATATATTCCCTTTTATAACTTTCAAATTATAGCATAAATATTATGAATAGTTGGTTTCCTTTTTTAGGTATTATTATTAGAAGTATTTAATAAAAGATTGCATCAATTTTTCTGAGTACATTTTCTGAACCCATTTTTTGTTTATCAATTCGACTGGTCACTAGATGGCACTAGCAGCTAAGGTGGTGAATGAAAAATCTTTTCGTTAAAATCCACACTGCCAACATTTGGTAAATGTTGTTATTATCATGACTTGGATGTATTTATTTTCAAGAAAAGCCTATAAAGTTAGAAAGATAATTTTGCTATCTGAATTTGTTATTATATGTATATATTTTAAGGCAAAATATTGCCTAGTTGTAATATTCATTATATATAGGTAGTATCTATTGCTTCCAAGCAATTAGAACAATCATTGATTGAACCTCCACCGGTAAAAGGCTCTATATTCATTAACAAATTAGCAGGTACAAAATGTCAAAATAATTCCAGCCAAAAAGCACACTTATTTACTGAATTGTCAGGTAACTCAGTCTTCCCCATCCTCCTAAATTGGTTCCTCAATCCTGGAGACTACTTGCATTTTATCTCCTCTCCAGTCCTCTGGTTGATGGTGGGAGAGAAATGGAAATGTGGCAGGCTGTGTTGACATGCACATTTAGGTGACAGCACTGCGTGCATATACTTTGACTCTTCTATTTCCATGCTACCTGTGCTCACCCTGGACAAAAATGATCTGCTTCACCTGAGGAACTAAGGAACTAATGTGAGAGCCTGAGGCTAGAATTAATTGCTTCTAGAAATTTATATAAGGCCAAACCTTTACGTGTTTATAAGTGACTTTCCATTTCTCCAAGAATTTCTGTAATTGCCATCTAGGGTATTCTGTGTTTTCTTAGGGAACTGTGTCCACAGTTAAGTTTAAATCACCTGCCCCATTTATTCCCAGAAACAACACCTCAACATTATTTCCCACAGTGTCCATCCTGAGTATTCTAATTCAGTTAGTCAGATATCCTCATCATGTCTTGCTCTCAATCTTTTCTCTTTGCATATGCCTGAGATCTTCCTTCTACCTGGATACCTTGTCTCTTCCTTCCACCAATACAAACACAACCATCGCTTTAAAATCCACCTTTGTGAGAACTGTTCCTCTCCCTCATTCTGGTATTTTCTGTTGTCTTGACTTCCATAGGACTTAGATTTTTACTAGAATGCGCAATCTAGCACACTAGCCAAAAGTTCGTCGTGTACTTTATGAGCACCTCCTCTCGTGAAGAGCTGTGCTGAGTAATGGGAACAGAGCAATGGACAAGAGAGACATAATAACCCTTTTATCACAGAACTTAATGACTTATGAGAAAACAGACTCTAAAGGAGTAATTTGCACACAGGATATGTTAAGGGAAGTCAAGGCTATTATGACTAATCTAACCTGGGAGATTATACAATGCCTTTCTAGGAAAAGTATACTAAACAGAGATTCATAGGAAGAGTAGAAGGTAGTAAGATTAGTGAGGATAGCAAAGAAATGGAAGTCCCAGGGAGAGGAAACAATATGTGAAATGGCTCAGGGAAATACAGGCCTTGGCATATCAAATGATTGAAAATATATCAGTACAGTTATAGTGTAAGCGGCTTCTTAAAGGGGTTAGTTGGGAACAAAAATAATGGGACAAGTCTAGAGTTTATCCCAAGGATAATAGGATGCCTTGGAATTGTTGTTTTGAAGGAAACTTCTGCCTTGAAATATTGAAAAATGGATTGCAAGCAAATAAGTCACAGAAAAACTAACGAGTAAGCTATGGCAGTGATCCACACAGGATGACAATGGTCTGTGCAAATATTTGGGCAGTGGAGAAGTTAAGGAGTGAGTATTCATAGAAAACTGATGAAGGGGAAGAAATAAAATGTGGCAACTATTTGTGATGGTGAGGGGGAAAAAAGACTAAAAAATGATTAAAATTTTGGCTAGGCCAGTACTGTATGAATTGTGAGTTATCTACTTAAATGGAAACATGGCCTGGGAAGGAAGTTTAAGGGTGAAATTAGAATATAGTATAGGAAATATTTTTGCTCTTGATAATTTAGAAGTACCTAGGGAACATCCAGGTGGAGATAACCAGTAACCAGTTGTGCCTACTAAGACAAATCCTGGAGAAGTCTGGGATGAAAGTATGAATTTATCCCCACCTAGGATATAAAGGCTGGGGATTTTAGGACGACTACAAATCCCCGGAAACTGCATGCAGATTGTTATTTGCCTTTGCGTGCTTGTGAATTTTGATTCTCAGAAAATGGTTACCAATGTTTGTTAGAAGCACGTGTAAGGAGAAAGAGTTTTGAGCACCAACACTAAAAATAAGTAGAGGAGGCTCATCTGATAGAGGAGATTGAAAGGGTGTCATCAGAGAGATGGTAAGAAAACCTCCAAGAAACGAAGAAAAGGATGAAGGGGTGCTTAATTGTCAAGTGTTGCAGAGAGGCTAAACATCTCCAGTGTGGTATGCAAAATGAACACCATATTTTGCTTTGGTCAAAGATATTTTAGTGGACCAGCTGAGGGAGATGATGAACACAACAGAAAGTGCATAGACAACTCTCTCAAGAAGTCTATATGTGAAGGGGACAGAGGGTAGAAGAGGAAAGGAGAGCTAAGTCAAGACGGGATTTTTTTCAAAGGACTGAATACCACTTATGCTTACTCATAAGTTGGCCCTGATCACTGGTCACACGAGCACAAGGGTGGGATGGCAGTTCTGGACTCTGCTAGAGAAGGGAAAGAGGAAGGAGGGAGGGGACAAGTGGCAACACACTGGGTACCTGGTCCCTATCAAGGAGAGAAAGGGCCAACTAGAAGTCTATACTTTACCTAAAGGCAACTAAATTATGTAGTAAATCCTCACAACTCTAAAATAATAAGGAAATATCTTTGAAGAAATATATTTGAAGCGTTAAAGAAATATTTTTTGAAGATGAGAAATACTTTATAAAATGGAAACACTGCTGAGAAGAAGTCAGAAAAGCGGGAGAGATTGAAGGCAAAGGAGAGAAATAAATATCATAATACTGTAAGAAAGGGATTGGCCGTAGTGGGAAACTGCCAGGGGAGGAGGGGTATACCTCATCAACAAGGGTACCTGCATAATGAACATTTGTATAACCTAACCCTGAATTGTACCCCACATCATTAGAATTAAAAATTAAAAAAAAAAAAAGATTATGAATCCAGAGATGTCCCTGAGCTGCTGAGACCCAGAACACAAGAAGAAGATTGCTTTTATCAAAGAGTAAGAATCCTTCTCCCAGTTAAGATTGACAAGTGGGACCTCATCAAATGGAAAATCTTCATCAAAGCAAAAGAAACCATTAAGAGAACAGGGAGAAAGCTCACAGAATGGGAAAAAAAATTGCCAACTATATATCTGACAAAGGTCTAATATCCAGGATCAACAAGGAACTCAAATGTGCCAAAAGGAAAAAACAAAACAAAACAAAAACATATAGGCCCATTAAAAAGTCAGCAAAAGACACGAATAGACGCTTCTCAAGAGAAGACATATGGACAGCCAAGAGACACATGAAAAAGTGCTCAACCTCACTAATCATCAGAGAAATGCAAATCAAAACCACACTGAGATACCATATAACCCCAGTAAGAATGACCATCACTACTAAAGCAAAAAATCACAGATATTGGTGAGGATGCAGAGAAAAGGGAATACATCTACACTGCTGGTGGGAATGCAAACTAGTTCAATCTCTATGGAAAACAGTGTAGTGATTTCTATGGGGTTTTTTTTCTTCTTCTTTTCACTTTTTTATGCTTAAAGATGTGGGGTACAATTCAGGAGTAGGTAGACAAGTGGTCATCATACAGGTAAAGGTTGGACCTCCCTTTGGTCCTTACTTTGCCTGATTTGAGATCAGGTACCCTTTCTGATGTTGTGCCACCATCCCACTCAGGCAATATTCTGCTACTGCCAGTCTCTTTCTTATAGTATTATAGTAAATGTTCAGGGTCCACTTATGAGTGGAGACATGTGGTACTCTGTTCTTTGTTTCTGTGAGCGATTTCCAAAAGAACTAGAAATTGACCTTCCATATGACACAGCAATCCCCCTACTGGGAATATACCTGGAGGAACTCAAATCATTCTACAAAAAAGACACCTGCACATGCATGTTTATTACAGCACTATTCACAACAGCAAGAACAGCTAACAACCATGCTGCCTATTGAAACTGGACTGAGTTAAAAATATGAGGTACACATACATGATGGAATATTAGGCAGCCATAAAAAGGGACAAAATGATGGACTTTACAGCAATTTGGATGGATTTAGTCTATCATATTCAGAGATCTATTACAGAAACAAAGAACTGAGTACCACATGTTCTCACTCCTAAGTGGACCCTGAACATTTATCATAATACTACATGAAAGAGATTGGTAGTAGCAGATCACTGCTGGGAGAGGGGGCACCTAACATTAATAAGTGTATCTGATCCCAAACCAGGTGAAGTGTGGACCAGTGGGAGGTCCAAACTTCACCTGTACTTATGTACCTAACCCTAACCTGTACCCCATGTCTTAAATAAATAGAATCCCTCTTCTACTAAAAGAGAAGGAAAAAAGGAAGGTTAGGAACAGATGAGTAGCTTTGGTACCACAAGTTTCCACAGTTGATAACTAGGGAGGCAGGATTTGAACTCAGATAGTCTGGCTGTCTATAGAGTAAATGGTTCCTGCACTCAGCCTTCCCTTAGTTTTACGTTGAAATTTCACTCCAGTTCTCAGATTAATTCTCAGTTTCACTGAGGGAAACTGGCTTGTTGTTCATTCATTCAAGAAGTATTTATTGAGCCTGCTATAGTCTTACCTCTAGGAATCAGATGGTCATGCTGAACAAATAAAGCCCTGCCTTCTTATTTTATAATGCAGTGAGAGAAGGAGACATCATCACAATAATATCACCAATAAATATAAAATCATAATGTGATAATTTCTATGAGAGTAAAGCACATTGTTCTCTTAAAGCCTCTAACAGGAGAATTGGATTCAGTCTGATGTTGAGAAAAGGCTTCCCTGGAAAAGTGACTTTCAAGTTGACTAGTCACTGATGGACTGGCGAAACAGATGAAGGGAGAGAACATTCTTGGCAGAAAGAACAGTTTTGAGAAGAGATGACAGCTATAAGAGCAATAGAAAGCCACTGTGGATACATGAGGAAGGGGGTGTGGTCCAAGGTGAGGATGGACAGCAGGGAGACAACCAGGACATCATGAGCTCTGGGAACTGGGTTAAAGGAATGAAGAGCTGAGCAAGGAGAAGGGAGGAACTGAAGGCGAATGATCAGATGGGCATTTTAAAAGATCATCCAGGCTAAAGAGTAGATTGGAAGAGGAGCAGACACCAGCTAGGAGGTTCTAGCAACAGTCTTGGTTAGAAAATGTCTGTTTGAACTAAGGAGCTAGAGAGGGAAGTAGCATATTTGACAGATCTTTTACAGTTAGCAGAAGATATACATCATGAAGGAAGCTATTTTGAACAATGTGGAGAATTTTGAGGATTGTTCAGCTCATAGCAAATTATTTTCCAGCTCAAAGCCAGGGAGGTTTGTACGAACCATTCCACTCTGATGACAGAAGGTATTCGTAATGGGCATTTTGTCTAACAGTTTACAGACACATTATAAAATGCTCTTCCACTGGCATAGAGCCATTTCCTATGTGGTATGGGTTTGTGTGATATAAACAGAACAGAAATTACTACAGCAACACGTTTCCAGCTAATAGATTCTTTGAGGTTGAAGATGAAAACCTAGTAAAGATCAAGTTTTGAGGATATTGCCAATCAACCTAGAATTTTCTGCAATTTGTAGACTAATTTAACTTCCAGGAATTGATTAGTCTTGTGTCACTAGAATGGGAAAAGGACTGATGTGAGGTGAAAAAGTGAATTATAAGACTAAAGAAGCTTGAATATAAGAATCCTAGACTCAGTGCTATCCAATAGAACTTTCTGCAATGATGGAAATGTCCCATATTGTGCTGTCAAATATGGATGTCACTAACCATATGTCATTATGGAGTAATTTAAAGTGGGTTAGGGTGACCAAGAAATTAAATATTAGATTCCTAAAACTAATTTGGATTTAAATTTAAGTAGCCATATATGGCTACTAGTAGTGGATTGGAGAACAAACACCTAGACCAATACCAAAGTAAAAAATGTACACAAGTCTTTCTTGGTTAAAAGTGTCACCAATAATCCAGTTAATACCAGAACTGCACTTTACATTATTTGTTATATGATACATATAATTGTGTTTAAGCTAACTCTTAATTTTACATGACTGTAAATTTCCATAACTCATTGCCATACCTAACACATTATAATTGTTTGAATGTTAAACCGAATGAATTCTAATGAGTGAAACAATGCTTTAAAGCACTTATCATGACTGTTATCATGACAATCAGATAAATATTAGCTATTATTATTAGCATTAATTATAACATTCAAGTAAACTTGTAGTCTCTGTTCTGAAGTTGCAAGTTAAAATTGTGCTTTCAAAAGAACAATCCGAATGAACTGTGAAACACCTCAATAAGTTGTTCACTACTGCACTGCTTCCTTTCCCTTGAAAAACTTCAAGAAAATCTTTTCTCAGAGAACACAGCCCAATCACCACTTACCTGGGAACAGCTTCACTGATAGAAGTATCTCAGTGCATGGTCTCTCTTTGTATACTCTAAAATTGAAATGAATGTTGCTCCAAGTGTGCAAGCAGTATCCCTATAATTATATGTACCAGAGAAAAATGCAATATGAATTGTAGCAAGATAACACTGTCGGTCTCTATGTCCAACCTATTTAGGGTTACACCAGCACTAGGAATGAGAACTCTGTAACAGTGATCAAGAGGTACTGCCTAACATAGATTTTCTTTTCTGCTCTTCTAATATTGTTTATTTTTTTCAAGCCATAATGTAAATTCCTAAACAATTCCCATTGGCTTTCCATTATGGCAATGTAAAAGACTCCAAGAAAGGATGCTGAGGAAGCAAATGTCATATTCTCTGACATTTGCTAAGAAGAGACCAACATTTTCTGAGCATGTGTTTCTGACCTAGGAGCTGTACTAGGGACTAGAAGTTGGCTACGGTTAAACTGAGGACTCATTCTGAGCTTGGAGAAGAAACAGAAAAATGAAAGAAGAGAGAAAGATGAAGAAGAGAAGACAAATTGCCCTCTTCCCTTGCTTCAATTCAGAGTTTCCCAAGAATGGCTCTATTGGTCTTTTGGACTGAATAATGCTTTGTTGTTGAGGTAGAGGTGTGTGACCTGTGCATTGCAGGATGGTCAGCAACATCTTTGACCTTAAGCTCCACTAAATTCGTTAAACTCCATTCGTTACATTCCTCACCCAAATTATGACAATCAAAAATGTTTCCAGACATTCCCAAATGCCTCCATGGGGAATAAATGAACTCCCAGTTGAGAACTACTAGTTTATTGAAGTGGCACTGGACAAATACATGACTTATGGGCCATGTATTGAGTGACACAGACTAAAACAGTGAGAGCAGTTGTCAAGAGGACATGGTTCCCTTTAGTCTTTACTTTTAATAAAAGAAAATTGAAGTCTTACAGGTATATTGAGCACTAAGTGGCAAAGGATGTCCTGAAGAGAGTTTATATCATAAGATATTTTCTCTCACATGGAAAGTGCAGAGGGAGCACAGCCTACTCTTAGACCAAGGGCAGAACTGGTGCTTAAAAGGCGATTGCTGGACCCCACGTGTGTTTGTTGATCTGCATAGTATAGTCCCACACTCTCCATCAAACTGTTTTCTGGTTAATTCTGTACAGTTTTCATAAAACCAATTCTTCTAATTTGCTCTTCTGGGAACTTTGGTTGCTTGCTGTATTATACTCTCTAGACTCGGGGTCATGCCACAAAACTTCCCTTTATTACTAAGCACCAATTCAGCTGATAGGTCACCTCTACTTTAACTGTTTGTCCTACCAAGAAAAATAAATCACTAGGTAACATTTTATTGTATAGTATTAATTACTGCATAATATAATATATCTTAACTATAATGGCTATTCATCCCAGAGCTGGAGGCAGTTAGCTCAAGATAAAACATAGAAAGGTCATAATCTTTAACTAAAATAACTAATGACAACATTTAGAAAGTTTGGGGAAGAAATTTGCTTTATTTATGTGTAGTTGTTGTTGAAGTCTCACTTTGTTGTTCAGGCTGGAGTGCAGTGGCTCAATCATGGCTCACCCCAGACTTGACCTCCTGGGCTTAAGCAATCCTCCCTCCTCAGTCTCCCAAATAGCTAGGACTACAGATGCACCCTATCATACCCAAGTAAATTTTTTATTTTTTGTTTTTTTGTAGAGACGAGGTCCCACTATGTGGCATAGGCTAGTCTTGGACTCCTGGATGTCAGACAGTCCTTCCACCTCGGCCTCCCAAAATGCTGGGGTTACAGACATGAGCCACTGCACCTCACCTATATTTATTTTTAAATGCAGATACATATGCAAATACATAAAATATTTAATTATACACAGAAAATTTCAACTTAAAGTTAACAATAAAGTCATTATATTCTTATTGTTCCTTCTCTTTATTACTGATTCAGACAATTCTATTCACAAGGAAGGAGCAGTTGTACAGAACTCAAGATGGAAGGAGGAGAGAAACTGAGAACATTAAACATCTCTGCCTTGTGGCCAACTGCTGCCATTTATAGCTTGAAAAGCTGGATACCTGGGCCACTCAGGTATGGAAAGTGAAGGCTATGTTTTTATCCTAGGAGTTGCTTCTTTTGGAAAAGAATTACTCTTTTTTGCATCAATTGGAATCCAAATTTCAATCCCAGGTCAACAGAAGTATGAAAATAACAGCAAGAAAGAAATGAGAAAGAACCTCTTTGTTGTTCCCACAGAGGTACGTTATATAATTTCCTTCCCTGGAATTCCTTAAACGCAGGGTGGATGAGCAGCTTTCTTGGATTATGTGAAGGAGAGCCTGCCTAGGGGAAGGGAAATGGGTCAGGCAATCTGGGGACTCCCTCAGTCAATTTAGGAAATTCTCTGTTTTCCCAGCAGCGTGGGTTATTGAATGAAAATGAAGAGTATGGGGAAGAACACTCAAGAGGCAGTAGCTCTGATCAAGTGTCTTCCTTAAGATCCTTAAAAGAAAATCTTTAAGTCTTTTAAAGTAGACAAAAATAAATAAATAAATAAATAAAGTAAATCAAAAGGCTATTCTGAAAGCCCATATTAAATTCTTATTTATAGATACTAAGAGATCATAGGGCACAGGGTTAAGAGAAAATAAATTTGATTAGGAACAGTCTGGTCCTATCAGAAAAGGTATGATTTGAAATATTATAATTTAACTTTAATCTAATCCCCTTTTCACAACTCTCTTCCACTGTCTTCTATAAACTTAAAATTTTCTAGTGTAAAAATTTTTCTGTTCTTGTTCCATTAGAGTTTAACCTCAGAGCTCCAGATTTCACTGGCCCAAGGAGCACAATGAAGTTATTGCCAAAGCAAAGATTCAGTGACCCCTAGAGTCTTCATTCATTTAAGTCCCTCCCATATGATTAAGGGGGCATTGAGAAATCTCCTCGCTCCCCCTAAATTATAGCTACAAGGCTCTCTGCCTATGCCGTGCAAAATGTACTATTCTCTCTTTCATTGGCAGTAGTGGGAAACTGCCAGGGGAGGGGGATTGGGATTGGCAGTTGAGGGAAATTGCCACGGGAGGAAGGGACACAGTTCATCAACAAGGGTACCTGCATAATGAACATTTGTATACCTAACCCTGAATTGTACCCCACATCTTTAAAATTAAAAGACCTATTTTAAAAGTGTACTATTCTCTCCTTCATTCCTAAAACATTGTTCCCTGATCACTGTGTTGACTGCCTTGAGTTCTAAGTTGCCTTTCCTAGAACTTTTTTTTTTTTATTTGACCCAGACATTATTAGATATTCTGATTCTAGATTAAGGGTCCTGACCTCAGTAACCAGATTTAACAAATCAAAATGTTGGACCTCGAAGTTAAATTTATGTTTCAGGTAAAAATTGAATATTTTTAAAGTATGTACCAAATATTGCATGGATCATACGTCACTAAAAATTACTTTTTGTTTATTTGAATTTCAAATTTAACTGGCAACCTGTTTTTATCAAGCAAGCCTAACCCCAACATTCCTAGTGAATGTTCTTAACCTGCCTTTTTGGGAAAGTGAATTGCTATCAGGTCCACATGAGTGGATTAAGGCATAGCCTCTATGCTCATATTTAGTTTTCACAGGATCTTTGTCCTTGGTAAATAGCTTTCAGCCTAAGTATACCAGTCATCTTGCACAGAAACATAACCCCAACTAACCTCCTTCTGCTGCATTATTAGATATCTGCGTCTGTATCTTAATTCAATGAAACTATCTCTTACTCTGGAATTATTACATTTATTACTATAAATACATATAAATCCTAAATAGAGTAGTATATTTTATTTAAAAATAATAACATCAAAGGATTTAATTTTATGTCAAAATCCTAACTGGAAATCCTTACCTAATTCATATCTTAATATATTGTTTTAAAATTCTCCCTTTGATCATAATAGTGGTTTAACAGCATAATGAATATATAATTCCCCAAAATTGTGCCTTGTGAATTACTCTATAATATGAAGGTAGCATAGGGGTAGTGCACAATCTTATGAAAGTTTTCTGTTGGCAAAAGTAACAACTGAAAAAGGGGAATCTTTTATTTCATAAACAATTATATATTTGATTGTTTTCCATGCTGCTTCTTCTATTGTGCATGATAAAATATGAAATATCATAAAGTGAGTGTTTTGGAGGTCAAGATAAAGACGGAGCATGTGCATTTGATTCTACAATAAAGTTAAAGGATTTTTAAAACAGACGTACACACGCAAGGATGAGCAAAATAGGGCAGAAGGCATTCACACCATATTGGGAGATGGAAAACAGAAAGACAACTGGTAACTAACTCATCAGAGCCCAGCAAACTGACAATAGAGAAAACTAAGAACTAACCTAATTTATATCAGAGAATTCTTAATTTTCTTTGTGATGGTTAATTTTATGTATCAACTAGACAGAGCTAAGAGATGCCCAGATAGCTGGTAAAATATTATTTCTGGATGTGTTTGTGTGGTGTTTCTAGAAGCGATTAGCATTTAAATCAGTAGATGGAGTAAGGAAAATCTGCCCTCATCAATGTGAGTGGGCATCACCCCTCATTGAGGACCCAGACAGAACAAAAAAGTAGAGGAAAGATGAATTTGCTGTCTGTCTCCTCTGAAGCTGGGATCTCCATCCTCTCCTGTTCTCAGACATTCAAGTTTTCTACTTTGGGCTTATACCAGCTGACCTCCACTCTTGGTTTTCAGGTTTTAGGCTCAGAATGAATTACACCACCAGCTTCTCCAAGTCTCCAGCTTGCAGATGGCAGATTGTGGGACTTCTTAGCTTCCAAAATTGCATAAGCCAATTCCGATAATAAATCTCCTTTTATGTGTCTGTATACATCCTATTGATTCTGTTTCTCTCGAGAACCTTGACTCATCTTTGCTAGACTTGTTAGTTCCAGGTATATAGAGATGATAAAAGGAGATACTTAAATACAACTGGGTAAAATAAGATTCTTGAAATTCCATCCAGCCTTACTTCAACCCACGCAGAAACCGCTTGTCCTCTATGTTTGTCTAAATTTGCAAGTTGATTCTATGGAAACAGTAAAGACTGGTTTGAGGGCCGTCTCTGTACTTGAAACCTTATACTTAGAATGGATGCCTTACCCAAAATAAACAAAATTATTCCATGTATATTGAACACAAATGCTGGAGATCCCAACCTCAATGCTTTTAGTTTCTAAAACACTACCTGCATTTTATTTACTTAAAAGATTGAAACATTTCTCTCTGGTGACCAACACAAGAAAGTTATCTAAATCTCTAACGTGAGCAGGCTTCTCTAGGGCATCCCACACTGACCATACTATAATTAACCTCAGAGTCAATAAACCCAGGTGTTCAGATCTTCCAGATGTCTTTTTAATTCCCCACTTTTGATAGTGAGCAAACCAGCAAAGATAACCAGACATTTCTGAAAAGACTACATGAAAAGAGGATAAGACATATTCACTGAAGAAAAACAAATAAAAATAAAATTAATTTGGAAGAAATAAATTATTTTAGAAAAAAATTAAAACTCTATGGTTAATTATAGAAATGTAACTCTAACTTATAGTGACAGAAAGAAAATCAGTGGTTGCCTGAGGCCAGGACATAGATGGAGAAATAGACTGGGGCAAAGTATAGGTAAACTTTTAGAAGATGATCTATGTCTTAACTATAGTGGTCTTTACATAAGGGAATACATTTGTGAAAACTCACTTAACAGTAAATACAGTTATTTTATTGTATGTATATTATCCTTAAATAAAATTAAATTTTTATTAATAGCAAATTGATTTATTATTAATAACTAACTTCCTAAAAAGATAAGAGCAGTTAATGCTTACATGAGATGTCATATAACAGATGGAGGAATCAGAAAATAATGCTTTGAAATGAAGAAGTCAAAGTGAAAATTGTAACGTTGATGAATTTCCCTAGAAAATGGAACAAAATAATGAACTGGAAAATAGAAGAGAAAAATATGATTTAAAAAATTGCCTAGAAGCTGGGCTCGGTGGCTCAGCCTGTAATCCCGCACCTTTGGGAGGCTGAGGTGAGTGGATTGCTGAGCCCGTGGGTTCGAGACCCGCCTGGGCAACTTGGCGAGACCTCATCTCTACAATAAATAAAATTTAAAAAAATCATCTGGGCATGATAGCATGTGCCTGTAATTCTGGCTACTCGAAAGGCTGAGGCGGAAGGATCGCCAGAGCCCAGCAGGTCGAGGCTGCGGTGGCCGGGAGCGGCCACTGCACTCCAGTCTGGGTGACAGAGTGAGACTCCAACTCAAAACAAAAAACAAAAAACAAAAAAACACAAAACAAAAAATTGCCTAGGAATTCTAATATCCAAATAATGGAAATTCCAGAAAAAGAGAATATATATATATATATATATATATATATAGAGAGAGAGAGAGAGAGAGAGAGAGAGAGAGAGAGAAATATCATCAATAAAATAATTTACAAAAACATTCTAGACCTGAAAGACATAAATTGACAATTTGATAAGGTATGCCAAGTGCCCAACCAACACAATAAAATTTGAATTAAAAAATTGACCTGGCCATCACTACAAAATTTCAGAATAGTGAGGGGAAAGAAAGAAGATTCTACACTTTTTAGAGATAAAAAAATTGTCAAAAACAAAGGATCTGGAACAAAAAATTGCTTTAAATTTCTCAACAATACTAGAGACAAGAAAACAGTAGAACAATATATTCAAAATTGTACAGAAATCTATTTCCACACTGAATTCTATACCTAACCTTCAAATCAGCATGAAGGTGGAATGTGTATTTTTCTTTCTTTCTTTTTTTTGAAAGCAGGATTTATTAAGGGGACAGAAAAGCTCCCACAGTGGGAGGGGACCCAAAGGAGTTGCCGACTGTATATTTTTAAAACTTGCAAGATCTGATTAAAAAACTCTTATCAACAATTTCTCAAGAAACTCCTTGAGAATATGTACAACTAAATAAGGGAGAAACCAGGTAAGTGGAATAAAGGGATACAGAAAACAGGCTATCCAGCCCAGAACTTAGTGAAAAAATAATTCCCAGCAGAATGGAGAAGCAAGATCGCAGGATTCCAGGTGTGTATCAGATATATGAGAGAGGCAGAGAGGGTCTATATGGGAGCAGTATGATTATCACCATCACAAAGTACCTCTGTACTATCTTCTTTTTTTTTTTCCTGTCCTCATTGTTTATTGGGGGGGGTTGCAAACACGACTTGGGTAAAAAGATCACTTCCCTCATGTGGTCGTCTGGGATGTGATCTGATGCTGCATGGAAGATGCAAAGAGTTGCACAGAAGTTAGATTTAAAATGTAGTTTATTTAAAAGGAAATTAGAGAAAGAAGGAGAAGGGAAAGAGAAGATTCACTTCCCCAAGGTGGGGGAGGGGACCAAAGCCAGGAAGCATGGTGACAGCCATAGATCAAAGAGCACATAGGTACACTAGAATCTTGCAAGGCAATGACCCTGTACTATCTTCTTAACCTCAGGACGGAATGTCTACTGATGCTGTCCAAGTTTTGTATCCGTATGGACTTCCTTTGACCTTCTGCTTATGAAATTTTTGCTCTTTGTTCCCTGCCTTGTTGCCTTACCTGCTGGACATTCACATCACTGCAAAGGAATTGGATTCAAACGTCTTCTAAGAGGCCCTGGTTAGCTTAGAAACAGAAAATTCTGGGTAGCTTGTTTTCCCTGACCTGTTTGTTTCCTGATATCTAAACCCTGGCCCACATTTGAGCCATACTAGTCTACCACTGTATTGAGACCTGCATTCCCTAAGACTCAAAAAGTCACCTTGCTCACTGACATCCTCAGAATGGTTTCTTATAAAGTGTTCAGAGAAATTGAAATTAGACTCAGTCTCAAGACAGCTTCTTGTTTTTCTAGAAATTTATTTCTGATAGTGACTGTTATCTTTTTCTTACAGCTAAGTTTGAGCTTGCTATTCCCTATTTCAAAACTAAAAGTTTACTATTTAAGAATACATGAAAAAGTGTCAGGATTATAAAGAAAACCAGAGAATGATTAACACAATGTCGGGATGATGGCTACCTATGAAGAGGAAAGAGGAGAATGTGCCAAAGTGGGACATGCAGGAGGCTTCTAGGGTACCAATGATGTTTTATTACTTAATCTAGATGGGATAGACACAATTGTTTATTGTATATATTATTGAAATTGTACATATACACTTATATATGATATATTTCACAATTAAGCTCATATAAACGGCAAATGTATTATGCTTAGAGAACTGAGATTAAAATGTTCAATTCGGTTCTCTTCTTTCCAGATACTCTGTGGGTGTCTATGGGTATTGAAGCCTTGACTAACAGAATCTCTAAAAACCAGGTTCCAGGCATTTTTTCCTCAAATACATGTACCTATCACATTTCAAATTTACAAGAAATTTATAACGATTTAAAAGAATAAATATTCAAGAATACCTTTGCATTTTTCTCCCAGTGGCTATAAAGAATTTTGTGAATATAAACAAACCGCATCACAATTTTATTTTAATGTTTCAGATGATAAAACCTCCATTCCGTCTCCTACTTTTTTTTCAGAAAATCTTTATTGGTTGGTTATACCTAGAAATATCTCAAAATTCCAACTTCCTTAGACAGTGGGAACTGAAAGAGAAGAAATTTCGAGGCCAGGAGAGAATCTTGATTAAACTGATAACAAGTGAAATCATAGAAACACATAAGACATTATTAAATGGTTAAGTTGAATAGTGAAAGGTTAATGTAGACTGCAGAATTGTGAGAAAAGGAAGTTCACGTCCCTGATAAGAAAATCAGGATTTATTTGTCAAGTTGCTGGATTCATTCAACTTTCGTACTTGTGAAACTTAAAAAATATTTCTTACAGAATTTCAAAATATTTCAAGATTGGAGACTATAAATAGTTTGCAAATGTTCAACTTTAATTAAAACGCTTTACCACCCAGTCCAAAGAGATAAGCCCTTCACGAGAGAAAGTATCTAATAACATGCTATCTCTATCTCCCAGTCTGGGAGATGGAGAGCTAAGAACCATATAATATGGGATCAATTTATTCTAATGTAGGTGTTCATTGTGGACTTCTTGCTTAGAAAGACATTAAGAAGATATTAAGTAATAAAATTATTTGAAAGCTCATCTCAAGTCCTTCATAGAATTTCTATAATTGCAACATATCAGGAAGATGACAAGTGTTTAACTCTAAATGAATGCGAAAATCTAATATGCCTTAGATTTCTAGTAGAGTGTAAGCTCTGACTTAACGTTGACTTGTACTTAAGAGGACCGAGAGTATAAGCATCCTCTTTGCACTCAAATTAGAAAACATATTTCTTCAGTTAGGGACCAAAGACTTATTTTGAAAGGAGAATAAAAACAAAACAAAACAAAAATCAAATAAAACTATGGAGCTAATTTTCTTGCCACAATGCATACGGGCATTGAATAGACTAAAATTAGCTATAGCTAATTTTCAAGCAGAGGAGGAATGTTTTATGCTTCTCTAGACAATTAGGTTTTATGTTTCTTTTTGTTAATTCCTCCCAAATTTTAAGCCGTCATTATGTCAGAACTTCTAGAGTCAAAAAAATGGCTATCTCAACAATTGCATGCATGCGGCCAACAATTTTCTTACAATATTGTGAAGGGCATTTTCTGGACCCAAATGTAAAATTCAGCTTTAATTAAAAATATTTGAATGTAAAGGGAAATTGTTTTTTTGCAATATTAATTCCATAGTCTATTATTGGTTTTCTTTTAATCTGTAGTATGCTACACAGATATCTAAGTTTAAAAACTTAGATACCTCATTGATTTCTAGTCGTAATACTGAGACCTTATTAGTAATAATGTGTTTTACCTTCAGAAATGTTTAAGTTATTCAAAAGGATACAAAAATTAATACAATGAATACTGATGTACCTTTCCCCAGGCTTAAATCAAAAGTATAGTCAATAGAGTATGTTTGATTTCTTTCTGCATTCTCTCTCCTTCTCTCCTCTCCTTGAAAACAGCCACCCTCCAGAATTGCTGTCATAACCTTGAATTTATTTATACTTTTACTATATGTGAATGTATTCATAAACAATATAATATAGTTTCACAAGATTTTAACATGAATATAAAGTCTGCATGTACTCTTTTGAAATTTGCTTTTTCATACATTATGGTTTTTGAGATTCATGAGTATTGACATGTGTAGCTATATATCTATTTTCAACCTGGTATGAATATTACATAATTAATTTATGCATGTTTCTGTTGATGAACATTTCAATTGTTTCCAGCTTTTTTCCTAGCACAATATAATATGAATATTCTTGTACATGTTTTCTCATGCACGTATAAGAGATTAGGACATACACCTAAAACTGGCTACGGGTGTGTGCATCCTCACCATTATTAAAAATTGACAAAGTATCTTCTGCAGTGGTTGTAGCACTTCATATTCCTAAATTGTGGGCTGAAAATTCTTTCTTTATCAACATTTTTGGCATTACTTTTTACTGTAAGCCTTTGTAAAGTGGGCCGATCTGATGAGTAAGCGATCATATCTTATTGTGCAAAAGGGTAGATCGTGTTGTGTGAGGATCTTTAAGCGATGGTAATTTTGGAATATTTGCAATTCATCACACATGTTCTTTAACCATAAGTTATCAATATTTCTTTAACACAGCTATAGATTGCTCCTTAGAGGAAGCAATTCGCATATGATAACATTTCTATAATCTTTCCAATTCTCTCTCCATGCTCAAGTCTGTAACCTCAACTTTGTGAGGAGAGTGATAGGGGAAGGGTATATGGTCTTTCCAGAGCACTGTAGATGATGTTAGACCAATAGGCAGTGTGTGTCAGGGATACTTGTGATGCTGCTATTGCTTCCCTTCCACCTGTACTGAGCAAATCATCTACCTAATCCTAGCAAATGGTAGAAGGGTTCAGCTGTGTGCTAGGACATCAACTTAGATCTTTTCTTTGAAAGACTGAGAGACTAGATATAAATAGTCTTTTAAAAAATTAATTGCCACAATTATGGAAACTTTAAATGTGGGTACAGCTTTCATTTTTAAATGAAATTAGACATGTAGAAACACTATCCAGTTAGTCTGAGCATGCGTTCATTCAGTAAGCATTTTAGAGCTAAATACATATAAGCTACTGATGGTGTTCCCAACCTAATGGGAGAAAGAGACATACAAATGAATAATTCAATGCCACAAATCTTTACAAAGGAGATAAATAATGTGTGTTTTTTAAGAATTCCAGATAGACAAGGGACTGGAAAAAACAAAATACTGACTGATTCATAAAAGGATTTCAGTCCATGCTCAAATGGAAAATGAAGAAAAAGTCCAAATAAAAACCAAATTTGTCTACCAATCCTAATATTTTGAATCCAACTAAATGCCTGAGTTTAAATTTCAGTCCCCCATTTACCAAATGTATGAACCCAGACAAATTAGATATACTCCCTAGGCCTCAGTTTCCTAAATAAAGGGAAACAATGTGAGTATATATCTTTTAGGACTAACGCAATGAATACATATATGTAAAGTGCTTAAATAATTCACTAGCACTCAATTAATATTTTTTAAAGTGTTGATTATTCTAGGGTAACACAGAAACATTTGGTGCTGATTAAAGTTTTCCTTCATCCCAATGTAATGACTTGACACTAGATTTCTTAATGCCCCTTAAATAATCTAGAAACAAATGTTCACATACAAAATCATAGGTTTCAGTCACTTTCAAACTTCTTGGGTTTCTGTGTCTATTTAAGATTTTTGGCTCCAGCTGCATATTTGAATCAGATCTCAAGCCATATTAAACTTCAAATTTTATTCCTTTTATAGGATGTCAGAACATTTGTCCACTGTGCATCATAGATGCTTTAATCTCTGCTCCACTTTCTGAGCCTTTTATATGTTGTTCTGCCTCTGGGAAGGGCATTTTCTCTCTTTCCCTTTAGATATCATTGTTGAAACTTTGTAGCTAACTGTTCTAAAAACTTAATTTCTTCACACTGGCTTTTTTGGTTTTGAATGCCACTATTGGGGGATGGGGGAGATAAATATAGAATCTTTATTTCCTTTTCATGTGGAAGTTTTGAGAGCCTCAACCTTGTGGTAGCTGCCAGCAGTAGGCTTTTTGCAAAGCACTCTTTGTGCTTTTATCAAACCAGGACCAGGCTGACGTGAGTGAAACAGCCCTGGCAGAGTTCCTGTGCAATTTTTTATCTAATCGTCCCTGCCTTCTCCCCGTCATGGACATACCATTGTCCTACCCAAGTGGGATATTGGGTGAGAAAATAATCTAAATTGTGAAATAGGAAGAGGAAGTCTAGGGGTGTGGGGCGGGGAGGAAAGCAGAATAATTGAAAGTGGGACAATACATTAAAATTCATTTAAAGCTTACTGTATGCCCAGCACTGGGCTAGATGCTTTATGCATTGAATCTCGTTTTATTCTCAAAGATTGTACAGGAGGTTCTATTATTTTGCTTAATTCAATGATAAAATTGAGAACCAGAGATTTCAAGCAATCTACTCAAGTTCATGTAGATAATAAGTGATTAGACAAGGAGGCGAGTCCAGATTTTCCAATTTAAACACCCCTGTTCTATGGGGAGTTAAAGTCTATGGGTTCATATGTGTGTGCTGCATAAGGGCTGAATGGTGACGTGAGTACTCCCTTAATAAGAATCCAGGGAGACTTCTTTGAAAAGTAAATGGAGGCTGAGTACAATGGTTCACACCTATCATCCCACCACTTTGAGAGGCTGAGGACCTTCTGAAGACTGGGCAACTTAGAGAGATCTCTGTTTCTACAAAAAAAAATTATTAAAAAATTAGCTGGGAGTGATGACACAAACTTGTGGTCCCAGCTAACTCGGGAAACTGAGGCAGGAGGATCACTTGAGCCAAAGAGTTTGAGGTTGCAGTGAGCTATGATAATGCCACTGCACTTCAGCCTGGAGAAGTTAGAAGACCCTGTCTCTAAAAACAAATAAAATAAAATTTAAAAATATGGAAAATTAAATGGATTTTTTTAAGTGAGGGAAGGTAACTCATACACAGATATTTTGTAGTATTGTTTTCCAGCTGTTGGCAGAAACATTTCCTAAAACTCTTGGGTCTCAAAATATTTTTTATATAATAAATAATTGATAATAGTTATTGTCACTTCAGATTGAAACACAAACCAGAGAAAGACTTATAATTATCTATACAATACATTGTATATATTATTTTACTGTATACTAAATTTTATATATCACATAATGTATAAAATAATTATATATACCTATGTAATTATCTCATATATTAATTCATTGTCTTTCTTTGAAAGAAGTGCTCACTGGGTGTCTACTATTCGCATAGAAGTGTGCAGAGCACTGCTGTAGGTAAACAAGGTTACAATATGCTTAAGTACCAACATCTATTTCACTAACTTTAAATTCTGTAGTTCTGAAAATAAAGCCAACTATGAAGTCTAGAAAATGTATCACTGAGGAAATAAACTTTGACCAGGGTGTAGATGGAATGGTAAAATATAGTTAGGGCAGAGCGATGAGAAGAAAGGCATTCCAGGTAGACTGAAAACAACAACATTATCAAGGTCAGTGGTGTGGACTTTGTTTTAAAGAGACTAATTAAGAATCACGGGATGGGTGGCTATGCATTATAATTTATGTTTAAAAATGTGCCAACTTCCAGACACAGCAACTCTTACTATTATTTTATGAATGTACCATTATGATGGTAAATTTGGTATATGCAATTTTAAAACTTGCTGTATGTGGAAAATGTACTGCTCTGAAGCAAGGGCTAGTTAGTCATGGGTCAAGCTGTGAGCGTTCTGTAATCAAAGTTGATTGCTAGATTATCAGTTATAAACCAAAGAATGCGACTATTCTAAAACAATAATGGAAGTCTTTATTTTGCTACTGTCTGATGATTCCACAATGAAGTTAAATGAAGAGTTCAAGTACTTCCTAAATGTCTCTGAGTCTCCCTTTCACTCCATTTCAGTTTTCTATGGCTCAAAACTGATCCTTAAAAGAGCAAAGAAAATCTATGCCTATGGCTGAAAGACATTCTTATGCTATTCATAAATATTCCTTTGGGAGAAAATATTCAGAGAAGCTTCTAAAATACAATATGCTCTAAGGGGACTTAATTATATTTTGAGAAGATCTTACGGAGATTACTTTCCTTATCAAACATAGCAGTTAGTAACTGATCAAAACTAATGGGGGATATACACAAAAGCTAAGATGCAAGGATAGTTATAAATATGCCATTGGTTTATATTTTGGCGACTAGTTGTTGTAAAACCTGGACAGCAGTGAGACGCTCCAAGTTGGCTTGGTACAGGGAGAGAAAAGAGCAGTGGGTTTTTTATCAGAAGACCTGAACTCCAGTTTTGACTCTGTCACTATCCTGTCCCGGGGACTTGTACCACTGCTCTGAGTCATTTTTCTTTTCTTTTCTTTTCTTTTTTGAGTTGGAATCTCACTCTGTCACCCAGACTGGAGTGCAGTGGCATGCTCTTGGCCACCACAGCCTCAACCTGCTGGGCTCCGGCGATCCTTCCGCCTCAGTCATCCAACTAGCTGGAACTACAGGCGTGCACTACCACGCCAAGCTAAGTTTTTGATTTATTGTAGAGATGAAGTCTCGCCAAGTTGCCCAGGTGGGTCTCAAACCCGCGGGCTCAGGCAACCACTCACCTCAACCTTCCAAATCTCTGGGATTGCAGGCTGAGCCACCAAGCCCGGCTATGAGTCATTTTCTATTTTGCATAATGGGGGTATGATGCTTCACGGCATAATTGTGAGGCCTATAAATACCATGTGTGAAAATTCTGTAAAACTATTAAGTGCTAGACAATTGAAGTTTAATTTTATTGTGATTAAAAGGAACTCAAGCGAACTGTACCCAAATTAGCACTGAAGTAATCCTACAACTATAAAATTTCTAGCATTTTTTGCCTGTGTCTGATGGACAAACTGCTGAGGGATAAATATCAAAATCAGCAGGGTTGAGATGCTAATGGATTTTACTACTTTAAAGAGTTGCAAAACTGTACTTGTTGGAGGACACTGTTTATCATTATATCATTATCAATTGATTTATGAAACATATTTCAGTTATTAGTACAAATTGCTTTCAGTCTGAGAGTTAATGTCATGCTTACATCTATATATTTTAGATGCTGGGCTACTCAGATAAAGAATCATACAAGAACCAGTGTATCATACAAGAATATATGAGCATATGCACTTACCAGTCTTATGGCAGCTGGTTTCCTAGTTAATGAGTTAATTGTCATGTATCATAAGTTAAACATGTAAATGGATTTGAATCACATTTCTCCATCAGAATAATGGAAGTAGAAAAATAAATAGCAAAAAAAGATTGTTTAAAGTAATAATATATTACTTGGCTGTGGATTCTTGGTATTGCTGCTATTATATGTGAGAGTATGATGACAAACTTACACACAATAAACCTTAAATATTATTTTGAAGACTGCATAGCTTCTTTCTAGTCCAGATATTGCATGTTATGTTCACTAACTCTGAACAACTGCTAAATATTTTAAATGAAATATACCTGCTTCAATAAGAAATTATTGTGTACTAGCTCTCTATTACAAAGGCTAACACAACCTTCTCCTGAAGCTAAAAGTACATTGTGAATGTTTGCAATATACAGGTATTTCACTATGTCTTAAATGATATAACATTTATGTTGTGTTGTTAAGTGCTTATCAAATGCTAAAGAGGATATATACCACTCTAACAAGACCCAACTAATCTTAAGTCTGCTGATTATAATCTGACTTTTTAAGAACATATTTACACTGTATAAAATAAATGCATTGTTAAAGAGTGCCTCTCCAGATAGATAAAAGTCATTTATTAAATTTCCTGCATATGTATCTAAGTGGAGGCTAATGCATTTGGAGTCAGTGTCGAATTTCCTATGCTTTCTCAGTCTTTTGTGGTTGATATGCCTCTTTGCGTCCCATCTGAATGTACTTCAGTTTATCTTACTATTCCTTGGTGTAGCTTGGATGCACTTAAGGTAGACCAGTTACTCTCCTTACATCTCTTCTGAATGAAGCATTGGCCCAACAGCCACCTATAGCTAGTATATACCTCAGGTATATATTATTTGTCAGAGATTATACGATTTATCAGAGATAACAGGGAAGAAGAAGGTCATAGGTTCTGTGTTTGACAGTACCCATGCTTGTTTAGGAATAACTATGAAGTACATCTTTGTTATACTTTAGAGTTATTAGAGTTATTACCTCTTATCTCTCTTTTTGCTAAATATATATATATTACTAAATATATATATATGGTTAGCATACATTTCTATATTTATTAAATATAGAGCCATCTATATTTTTAAGACTGTCTTTTTCTTTTTCTCACTGATAAACATTATTAGTTATTAAATTAGCACATGATGGGTAAAGAATTGCATTTCAGGGTTGTAGAAATCTGGATTCTTTGTTTTTTTGACTTGGAGTCTCACTCTGTTGTCCAGGCTGTGGCACACTCACAGCCACCTCAGCATTGATCTGCTGGGCTCCCGCAATCCTTCCGCCTCAGCCTTCCAAGTAGTGGGAGCTACAGGCACATGCTACCATGCCCAGCTAATTTTTGACTTATTGTAGAGACGAGGTCTTGCCAAGGTGCCTGGGCTGATCTCAAACCCATGGGCTCAGGCAATCCACTTGCCTCGGCCTCCCAAAGTGTTGGGATTGCAGGCTGAGCCACTGAGCCCGGCCTGGATTCTTTTCAGTACTTTTTTTTCCATATCTCTCCACCACAACCAGGTAAAATGGAAAACTGGATCATACTGAAACTTTGAAATATCTCAGTTCTTAATTGGAGATTTCCTTACCATGCTAAACCTTCCATATTCTCATGAAACACACTTCCTACTTACACCGATGCAGTAGCAAGGTCCAGGTATCCCTATGAAGAGTCCTTTCTAACTCTTGAGACATAGAGACTGATTTGACAGAGGATCCATGTACTGGATAGAAGTCGGACTAAAAGCATTTAAGTCCTTTGCCATCTTTGATTCTCTTATTTGATTGAGATTACTCTGCAGTCTTAACTTAGGGTTCTTTATGGAAGCACTGATTAAGGCAAGGACTTTTGTAGGCAGGCAATTTATTTTGGGAGTGATTCCAGGGAACAGGGATGAAGGACGGGGTGGGTAGGGAAAACTCAAGGGTGCGTTTGTGACTTGGTCATGTTGTGTGCTTGATCCTGCTGGAAACTTGTGAGGAGCTGGGCAGAACGTGTCTCAGGATTATCCATTCAAAGAATATATATGCAGCACAGGCATGCTGGGCATTTTCCCTAGGTATCCCCAAAAGTCTTTTATTTATAAAATATCTATGTGTACCTTGAGAGGAACTGATGACCCCCAAAATGCAACCTCAGAGCAATACTCCTAATTTCCTACATGTAAAGTAAAAATAAAGAGCGTTCCACAGCTTTTTACTTTACTTTTCTTAGATCATATTATATTTTTATTGTTATTAATGTTATCATTTTATTCAAAGTATTTGAATATATCTTGGTTATCTAATTCCATTCTTTCACTATTCAAATGAGAAAACAGGAAATCAGAAAGAAGAAGGCAAATTCCAAAATTACACAGCAATTATAGAAAGAGCCTATTTTTATTTTAAGAGATTTCTCGACTTTTTGTTTAAGCTCTGTCCTCCATGCTTCACTGCCTTAAAAAATACAAAAAGCATCTGAATCCATGTTCTATTTTAGTCACATCAGATTCCTGAATTCCAGGATTTCAGGACCCCTAGGGATTATGTAGCTAGCCATATAGACAAGTCATAGTATTTACAAAAAGTCTTATTATGGTAAACATTACTGTTCACAGTGTCTATTATCTTCAACTTCCAGATATAGGAACAATTCCAATTCTGTGCATGGCTATGCAACTAATTCTAGCCCTAAAATATAAATGGAAACTATGGCTATAACTTCTGGGTCAAAACATTTGCCTGTACTTGACTCCTCAGCCTTCTTTTAGCATATTGTTGGAAATCGTATATTTGAAATTATGGCATCTACAGACAGTGAAGCCTCACTTAGTTGGACTTTTTTTAAAAACCAAAACAGAGTTTCCATTCCAGCCTAAACTAGTATGAGCAAGGCATACACCTTAATTGTTTTAAGCAAAGAGATTTGGGGGTTGTTCATTATCATAGCCCATTATAACTATTGTATTTTGGGAACAAGTTTATTGCTTTATGTTTGTTGAATTACTAATATCTTTCATTGATTGTTGACGTCATTCAGATAAACCCATTTTTTTTTTTATGTGATGGCAGACAAACCTCTGTTAAATTTCCTAGCAACTGACTGATATTACCAATGGATTGCCTCCCAGCGGCAGCCACAAAAACACTTCACAGATCTCCAACTATAGAACTAAGGAACTTAACTCCTGTGCTCTAAAATCCATCAGTTCGTTTGTTCAGAGACCATGTTTCCTATGAACCATACCAATCATATGACTAACTATAGAAGAGATATTAGAGCAGGTATGTTCTTGGAAGATCTAGGACTCTTTTGACAGCCAACTTTAGCTCAAGGACGTCCTGATGACCTTGCTGAGCTTTCCTTAGACTGCATGTTCATCTAGGGCTCTTACACCACACCTTCCCTGCCTCACTCTCTCAATGGAGATGAGACTCCGCATTGCAGTCTGACAGCTCTCCTAGGTTATTCGGATCCCTTCCTGTTTTCTCTCACAGAGGCATTTTTCCCAAAAAATGAACACACATTTAACCCCCTCTTGGCATTTGCTTCTTGGAGAACCCAGACATAAATACTTTCCAGTCATAACTAAGAATTCCCTAAAACATCAGTTCTCTCTGCATCTGCTTATCCAGTGATCAGATTAACTATCTTAGAATTATAATTTCCTTTCATGAAAAGCCAAAAAGTTTAGAGGTAGAAAGTAGCTTGGAGAGCTGCCCCAAAGATTCTTAAAGTGTAGACCAATTGCATCAGAACAATCTGTGGTACTTGTTTAAACATGTCCCCGACCTGCTAAAAATGAATTTCCAAGAATGGGACCTGAGCATCTAAATGTATAAACTAGAACCCCATGTGATTCTTATTGTATATTATGAAGAGTCACTAATCAAGTGCACATGGAACTAAACTTCAGTGAATGGAAGAAAGTAGTCGAAATTATTCAACTAATTAAAATTAAAGCTCTGCCTGCAAATCTTCAGATTCTAGTGCCAGCACATTAACCATTTACATGATGCACCACATTATACCAATTCCATATCAAAACTGGAGAAATCTTCATTCTCAGAGCTTTTGATGAGTTAAGGAATCAGAACTTATAGGAAGGATGTTTGGCCCCTTTGTTATACATGACACCTGCCACTGCCTTGGAAAATCTGACGGAGACATCTGATAATCTTCAAAGATTTGGCCAAGATGGTGAACAATCGTTGTGAGCTATAAACTGATCACTTTTCCTAAAGTTATAAGTCTAAAACATCATAGCTAATGATATGAATTGGAAAAAAAAGCCTGGAAATTACATCTCTGAGAGTATTTGAGGATAGATTTTTGAGTGTTTCATTGACTTGATGTTTATTTTAAACATAAAAAATAATAAGGTCATGGAGAAGTGGCTCAAGTTGTTATAACTAGTTTAATAACTAAATTAGGTTTGGTAAGCACTGTCATTCAATTCAATGGAACCAATTGATGATTTTAGTTACATTTACAGGTCCTGTAGAAAGATAGGATATAAATTGAAAAACATCTTGATAATTGAAATAATCCCCATTAAAATAAAAGAAGAAAAACAAACAAAAAATATGCCTGCTTTATCGGAAGCATGCATAAATGAAAGGTAAGGACCAAATTATAGAGTTTTAGATAGACATTTATGTGGCAAAAATTATCCTGGAAATCAAAATCTGTGGCAAAATTGAAGTAAATGTTTATCATCAATAGCACAAAGGTTAAGCGTGACTAGTAAGCCATAACTGAAACAGAGGTTAATACTTTACAGGCAATATTAGGTCCGTTTATATTAATATTTTACTATATTGAGCTTTAACTTTTAAAGAGAATAGTAAAAGCATTCATTGTTATCAAAAGGCTATGGAATTGGGATCTACAAGAAAAATGTAAGTATATTGGTCTTATATATCCCAGAAAAGCAAACTACAAATCTTACCATGAAGAAAACTCCAGCTGATGATATGGAGGCACTTAAAGTTAGAAGGACTTATATTATGAGGAGTAAATTAGCTCAGAGGAGTAGAAAATTTAACACTGAGAAAGACTGTAAACTCCATTAGGACAGAAAACATATCTATTTCATTCACCCTTAAATATGAACACATGGATCAGAGGCTGGTACCTACTAGGCCCTCAGTGAATAAATGAATGGACAAATCTATGTTTTTATTTTTGAAAAATTGACAGAGTTGAGGTGTCTACCATGACAATTAAGAGAGGTTAAATTAAAAATAAGTTCCAGTCCATATATATGTGAACTGGAATTATATATATTGTATATAATTGTATAACTGTGTGTGTATACACACACACACAGACGCACACACACATATTTACACACAGACATATATATACACATACAATTCTGTGATGCAAGTTTGGTTCTTCCATTTAGAACTGATTGTTATATTCAAGGTTATTGGTCTAATCACTTACCTTTCTGGGTGTCATTATCAATTAAGGTAAGAGGAAGCAGAAGGAGAAAGGTGAGAAGATAATGTAGAAAATTGTATTCATTGAAAGGGAATTTATGGATTTAGAAAATGTTGATTAGTGCAGAAATCCATTGCAATAACAACAGCAGGGGTATAGAGAATAGTTTGAATAAACCAGACATTTTTTATTATTCTTTATTAATAATCCTCGTGTACCATGCAGTTTCACCAAATAGATTAGCAGTTAATAAGAAGATAACTTCAAAACAGATGGGTCCAAGCCATACCTAAAGTTAGTTTTATTTTTCTACATTCATATTTTAAATGTTAACTGTGATGTGAATATTCCTTTCCATAAATATGTATTTATATATATACACACCACAAACCTCCTGCCCCTATGCAACCAACACAACTTCCTGATGCTAAGTGGGCATTTAAAAATATCTTTTGCTTTCTGAATTGAAAAGTTAGGCAAAAATAACTCTTCCATAGAATCAAAGCCCCTTTCTTTTAAATATCTTAGGTTGTAAAAATCATGTATTGAAGAATTCATTCTTGTTGCCAAACTGTATTCATCTGATATTATCAGGAAAATTAAAACAGACAACTACTATAGCCTAGTTCTGGGAGTTGAAACAGTAGAGTCAGGCCAAGGATGTGTAGAAAAGAGAGAAGTTTCTCTGTTCTTGAAAATTGACACTACGTAGCTCTGGGCAAGAGAACACTGTTTCCTAATGTTTTCACAGCAGTCCAAACTTTATAACCTTTAACTTGACCTTGCCCAAGGTTCTTTGTGCTTATCACTTTAGCTTGGGCTTCTTCCCACTTCTCACACAAACTGTTGTGAATTCCTAAGAAGTTTTATGATTGAGTTCAAATATTTTGTTTGTCTAAATTTATTGTCACTACTACCTAGAACAGTAAAATCAGCAAGAAACACTTTGCTAACCAAATTTCTTTTTTACTCATCACTGTTTTTTTTTCTTGTTTAAATTACCAAGAGAAAGGTATTCTGACCAACATATGCTTAGTTATATTGATTCTGCTACTGAATACAGTAAATCCCAGAAAAGCACACATCTGTTCTTCTCATGAAGAAAACTCCAACTGATGATATGGAAGCGCTTAAAGTTAGAGAGACTTAAATTATACAAAGTAAATTAGTTCAGGAGACTAGAAAATTTAACACTGGGAAAGACTGTAAACTCTATTAGGACAGAAAATATATCTATTTCATCCACCCTTGAATATCAACACATAGATCAGAGGGGATATCTGCAGGGGATAAGTTCCAAGACTCCTAGTTGATGCCTGAAATCGTGGATAGTACTGAAACTGATTGTGGTCAATTGGAACATGTTTCTGTTCATGTTTTCCACCCACAAATTTAATGCTGGTTCCAACCTGACTTCCACTTATCACACACTGTGGATATAGTTTTTGTAGTTTGAAGTTCAGCAACAAAACTCGCATGAATTTCTCTTTACAATTTCAGAAATAGAGGATTCATTTTAATAGACCTCAGCAACCTCAGGATATGATTTTTTCTTTCCTTATTAGTAAAGAACTTTCACCTTTTCACTTAAAAAATGCAGTTTTTTTAGCTGGGCTCAGTGGCTCAGTCTATAATCCCAGCGCCTTGGGAGGCTGAGGTGAGTTGATTGCCTGAGCCAGCAGGTTCAAGACCCGCCTGGGCAACTTGGCGAGACCTTGTCTCTACAATAAATAAAAAATTACCTGGGTGTGGTAGTGCACGCCTGTAGTTCCAGCTACTTGGAAGGCTGAGGCAGAAGGATCACCGGAGCCCAGCAGGTCGAGGCTGCGGTGGTTGGGAGTGGCCACTGCACTCCAGTCTGGGTGACAGAGTGAGACTCCAACTCAAAAAAAAAAAATCAGTTTTATTTTTAACTGTTTCTCTTTGGCATATCCTAATTGACAGCATCACTACTCTTGCACTTGGGGGGGGGGG